>NW_019737432.1:0-96764 GCF_002891405.2 Cryptotermes secundus
GGGCCCCAGAACCGGTCTGAACGACTTGGGGAAGAGAAAATTTTTGACTGTACCTGGACTCGAACTCCGACCCCTCGGTCTTCCAGCCCGTAGCTAGTCGCTATACTGACTACAGCATACAATCTCAATATAATCAAACTGAGATAAGCAGTTTTCTAAACTCTGAGGAACATTTGTATATACCTCAGCCAGCACATAGTAATCAGCGTATACAAATCTGTATCTATACAAATTTATGCTGACGAAAATAAATACAATTGGAAATACAATACAGCATTACTCTACGATACAATATTTAAAACTGATACAATATTTAAAACTGTGGGACCATTTTAATCTTGAAGGTTATGTTCTGGGATGCTACGCCATGTATTCTGGGATGCTACGCCATGTATTCTGGTACATAAATACGCCATACACGGCGTTACGATACAAAATACAGTAATCTTCATAGTCCCCGTAGTGAGAACCCCACATCTTTCATCGTATGTAACATATATGACCTTTACAGCAATTCATTCATTCATTTATCAGTAATCTGTCAGATGACAGGTCCACAGCCTCTTCCAAAACAGTTTCTCCACTTAATGCGATCTTCTGTTTTTGGAAAGAGACTACCCAGGAATAGTGATAATGTGGTAGTTTTTCCATTTGCTTTCCACATCGCAGTAAACAGCCGTTCAAACCACTCTGGTCACGCCTGTTGCTATACGAACTTGAACCATCTCGAGCATCATTTTCTCTGTGCTTCAAGTCGCCGCTGATGACGCTGCTTCCGGCATCAGTTTTCGGTGTCTCTCTTCGTCTGATGCCTACCCTTTGACCTGTCCAGCAAGGGAGGCCCTGCCAGTAGCTACGCTACCGCTGGTATAGCTCTCAGGGTCCTTGGCATACTCAAACACCCTCACCACGATAAGGTGGAGACACCAGCGAGGGGTTTACAGCAATATTGTAACTAATTACATATGTGTGACTACAGACGGGGTATGGCCTGGTGAGTGTGTTTATTGACCACTTGTATACACCACTCGGAACTATGCTTAATTACAGCGCCATTCCTAATCTCCACAATTCACAAAATACCACAACACCCTCTAAGCCTTTTTCCATCTTGCTACGCCATCAACAGCCTTTTACTGCTAATGGCTTTCAACAGCGGAGATTCTTCAGCTTCCTGCGCTCACGTCGGTACTGTCCGGCGAATATCCCGCAACTGAACTGTAGCGCCATTTGTCTTCAAGAAAACTCCTCGGTACGGACCACATAGAAAACACAGCTCCCCAATTCTAGTAGAGGCATGTTACCGCGCCGTTGCATAGTAACGATCGTGACGCATGCCACATACAAAACACCTTTCTTCTACTGTTGCATACTTGTTGCGGGCGTTAACTAGCAACGGCCGCTGTTTACAGAATCACTGCTTAGCAGCAGGTCTATACATCTATACGTTCTTCAGAGGCTTATGCTATCATGCGTTGCTAAGCAGTGACTCTGTAAACAGCGGCCGTTGCTAGGTAACGTCAACATACACTCACGCGAGAACGGAAGAACGGTATTTTCTTTGTGGTCCACAGCGCGACCTTTTCCTAATCAATGGCGCACTGAACATATCTCTACAACATTAGAGAGGATGTGTTTTCTGCGTTGTCCATGCTGATGAGTTTTTTAAAGATATTTTGCGCTACAGTTCAGTTGCGGGATATTCGCCTAACAATATCGACTTCAGCGCTGGAAGCTGAATAATGTCCACTTTTAGAAGCCGTTGCTAGGGAACAGCTGTTGACACAGCAGGCTGGAAAAAGGCTTAGCGGATGCTGCTGTGATTTTTAAAGTGTGGAGATTAGCGATAGCTCTGTAATTACTTCTACTTCTGGCTAGTATATACAAGTATGTCAGTAAATCAATCACCAGTCCAAACCCCATCAACAGCCACACCCCTAAATCGTAACAATATGTTCTTTATGTTTAACCTGTGTGATTATGATCCCCTCTCTAACACATAAAGGCATTAATTCCCATATTCCATAAATAGATGTTTGTATATGTGCTAGTAACATTAAATTTGTATTGTACAGTGTCAATCTGATGAGGGACAGGTTCTCAGAAAATCTATTGCTGTTTCACTGGTCCGTGGATCAAGAAAGGTTTGAAGCAATGTAGCAAGACGTAACCATAAAAGCAAATATTATTCTTCGCTGTACAGTAAAATGCGTTCTGAGAATTAAAACTTGTGATATGTTTTTCTAAGCTTCCCTGTACAGGAATTCATGAAACAGTCTTCGCGGGCATCGAACCAGGAACCGACATCTACTGCCACGACGTATTGCCAGTCTGATAGTCCTCTTAATTCTGTTTATTTTTACAGTCAGGCGTAGCAGTTAAAGCCAAACGACGCTTTTCTTACACATAGCCTCGTTAGTTGTGAGGACAAGGGGAGGAGCTGATGTACTTCAAGTAATAACAATTTAATGAACTTAAGACCTGAAACGTGCAGCCCACTGAGGGAGAAAGGTCAGAGCAGAAATCTGCAGGCCATTCAAAGCATGAGTAGGCAGCGAAAAAAATATTGTAATGAGTCCTACTCAGTCAGCAAGACAAACTTGGTAATGAGTTATTGTCGTACTGAATATGCAAGTTACACCCGGGGGTTTCCATTATAATAGATATTTGTCTTGTTGGCAATGGGCTGAACCGATCTGCAAAACAGGTTGTATACTGAACTCAGCTGCCTACTTGTATGGATTTCTTTGAGACTAGTTCACATCTGAACGTACGGCATTTTCCAGTAATCTTTCCTTGGACTCGTATTACTCTCGTGTTATGAGTCACTGATTTGTGTGTATCTTACTTTCTCAACGGCGTGATACGAACGCTGCACGAGATACAGCTTTGTCGAGTTAAGACAGTGTGATTATGCGTAAAATTGAAACAATATTTTGCTAAACATACAAATCGCAAAAAATAACTTCACAAATTACCTTTAGTTACTACGCGTAGATACTTTCAAGATACTTGTAGTCATATTGACAGTGACCGAATATGTTAACAATCATATTAGAAACTCCGTGGCTTCAGTCCGCAAGCGAACTATACCAACCGAGCGACCGCCCCTTGTCGGCAAAGTTAGTGCCAACTTTAGCTGATAGAGAGTGTCGCGTGGTCAGCGCAACGAATCCCCACCGACGTTAATTTCGATTTTATAGACCAGATAACAATCATATTAACAGAGTGTAATTTTATATATGTAAAATTTACATTTTATGGTCCACTTGTTCATTTAACCGTTTAAGAAAATATTTAGTATTTAATGTCAAGTCAAAGTCACATTGCGACTGACGGTCAGTCAGTCAGTCAGTAAGTCTTGGTGTCCAGCTCCATCTAGGGCTCATGACCAGATATTATTTATTACCGTTTGACAGTTACGGTCTTGTTTCTGTGGGGCGCCCTCTCTGACGAGAGGACTGGTCTGTCTTTTGTATATGCTGCTGGCCCTTGTCAGCGCAGTCCTTCTTGGGTCCGAGTCCCTTGGGATTCGGTTATATATAACAAGTTGAATATTCTTTAGCGTACTTAATAACGTAAATATATATACTATATGATATTAAGTAGTTACTATAGGATTCTGACGATGGTGTATAACACACTGATATATTGGGTTTTTGGACTTTATCCATCGTCCTGGTTTTTAAGATAACAAATAAAAACACGACGTTTCGGAAACTGGATCTGTTTCCGTCCTCAGGTGAAGGAAAACGCCTATTCAGTTGGGTCCATTAGAAAGAGCTGGCCTCAATCACTGGACTTATATGATATTAACATAAAAATAACTATGTTGGCATAGTTAATTCAATAATATTCTTCCTCACGCGCTGTGTTGCTTGGGTATGAAACTCGATATTGTCCCATGGTTGTTTGAGAACAGGATACTGAAGAGACTATTTAGACCTATTATATTTTTTATTGCTAGTGGGGTGGGACTAAGTCCGTTGTACTGCGGCCACTTCTGGCGTATTGTTCCAGCCCCAGATGATAGGCGAGGGTGATTGTGGAGCAATTGGTGAAATGAAGATTGGCAGGGGAAACCGAAGTACTCGGAGAAAACCTGCCCCAACGCCACAAATCCCACTTGACCAGACCCGGGATCGAACGCGGGCCGCCGAGGTGGGAAGCCAGCGACTAAACTCTTGAGTTATGGCGTGGTCCATATGTTTAAACCTATGTGAGTGAAAGTAGTAACGAGGAGCTTCATTATTTGTAATCTTAACAAGATTAACTTTATTAAATCACGGAGGATAAGCTGGGCACCGTGTGTAGCTTGTACGGGCTAGATGAGAAACGCATACAAAATGTTTGAGGGAACCGAAAGGAAGAAAAATTTTGGACATTTAGGTATATTCGTATTCGTATTATGAGAGGGGGTGGGTTTCCCCATGCACTTATACCAGTTATTGATCCATTGTGCATCCCCCTTTAATTTCTACTGTCGCCATACCCTACCGGTAACGGTGCGTGCCATCAGCCCCCGTGGAGCCAAGGAAGTCGGCCCTCGGTACCTTGATGCTTCCCCCATCCACCAGAGGCATTGGAGACTACTTGGGCGGGAAAGGGCCTGTAATTTAGCTCAGAGGTCTCCTAGAGACATGAGGTTCTTTTACAGGACACACGGCATAAAGTCCCTCCCGGAGGACTTGTTCCCTGAATTTTTCCCCCCTTAAAAATTCCACGACCTCCGCCGGTTTTGAACCCGCGTACCTTGAGTCATGAGGTGAGAACGTTACCCCTAGACTACGGAGGCCGCTACATTTAGGTGTAGGCCAGAGGATAATACTAAACGTAGTGAAAAGATGTAGACTTCATTCGTCGGGCTCAAGGTAGACATAAGTGACGGGCTATTGTGAACAAGGAATAAACATTTTTGGGTTACATAGAAGGATAGAATATCCTGGAAAGCTAACCTATTGTTAGGATCATAAGAGGGTCTCTGTTTTATTCCAATATTGTGACCAAGGAAATGATTCATATTGATTTATCTCCTTTTAATTCAAATAGTCGACTCGCTGTAATGATACGAGAAGCACTTAAGGTTTTCCATGCTTAAAATAGTATAACTGCCTGGTCAAAAACTGTGATTTACTGACTTGAAATCTTCCTTCGTATCATTAAAATACACGCAGTTTTCCAACCTCAGACAAATATCCTTCAAAGGTAAGAGAGGGCCGATTTGGAACAGGATGATGGATAAACAGATTACTGCTTGTTTCGTTGAATAATTGTGCTCATTACTCACGAGATAAGAGCTCCAGTCTTTGAGCTTCAGGTGATCTTAACATCCTGTAATCTGAACTGCAGTTTTTCTTCCTTCGCGAATTTATTTGAATTTTAATTACACATCCTGTATTTGCATGCAAAGCAGAAAAGAATAACCGGGTATCGTAATTTTTTGTGTGTTCTTCTGTTCCGAGGCTGTGGTATTTAATACTTCCCTAGCAACTTATGATAGATTATGTTGAAATTTCCACTAAAGGCATTCGCATTTAAAGTCAGAAATATTTATCTTCTTTGGAGCGAGGATATCGCAGTCGGTGGAGCTACTGGCTACAGACTGGACGACCGAGTGGGGTCGGTGTTCGAGTCCAGGTGGGAGCGAGAGTTTTCACTTTTCCACGTCGTGTAAACCGTTCTGGGAACCACAGCCTCCTATCCAATGTGTACCTGGGGCTCTTTACCCGGGGATAAAGCGGCCGGGGCGTGAAGCTGACCACTCACCACCAACTAGTGCCGATGTCAAGCATACAAGGTTCTATACATCCACTCCCCAATACATCTTCATGGTGTAGTGCTTAATTAGATAAATACAGGGACAAGGTTTTTTTT
This sequence comes from Cryptotermes secundus, assembly GCF_002891405.2. Lineage (NCBI taxonomy): Eukaryota > Metazoa > Arthropoda > Insecta > Blattodea > Kalotermitidae > Cryptotermes > Cryptotermes secundus. The sequence goes on from NW_019737432.1 coordinate 5,875, forward strand.
TCCTTGGCACTACAGCCCCAGTGGGCCTAGGCCTACCTCCATGAACTTCTCCGTTCACTTCGGTTTTTCTAGATTTTACACATTCGGTAAGACTTCTTGAGAGGGTGATCAGCTCGTCGCAAGGCCTTTACCTGTACACAAACACAGAAAAACGCACACCACAAACTAAACATCCATGCCCTGAGTGGGATTCGAACCCACGATCCCTGTTTCCAAGCGAGCGAAGACAGTACATGCCTTAGACCGCTCGGCTACCGTGACCGGTACAGGGACAACGTTACCGTACCTTAATATTTATCTTCTTTAGTGCAACTGATTAAGCAGTTTTTCTTTCTTACTCCGCGATCCTTTAAGAAACTTGGCTCTCCTTACTATATATGCATATTCTCTCTTTAGATTTCTTAACGCGTATTAATTTACAAGATGAAGTTGTTAGCTTCACGTACAACCAACATCCTGGAGGACCACCGGTTGTCTTTCGTCTGGTCCCTGCCCTATACATATCTAGCATAAGTGGCCCTACCATGAACTTACGGCCGTGATAGCATAGCTCTCCAGGCAGTCAGGGCAAGCAGACCATCCCAACACAAAGAGTAACTGAGGGTTAGGAATTATGTCGTCTCCTAACCAAACACCTGGAGATTATAAGGGAATACAGAACTATAATTTTTCGTTTTATGTTGGTGTAAATGTGGGTTTACGGGGAAGACATGGATTAATGATGCTTGAGAACAACGCTACAAGGTATGTATCTGGAAGCAGAGAAGGAGGAGAGACAGGAGCATAGAGAGCATCGCATAATCAGAATCTTAATTTATGTTCGTCGCCAAATTTTATTAGGGTGACCAGACAAAGGAGGATGAGGTGGGCAGGTTATATTTGGCACAGGAGTGTTGAGAAATGCGTACTGTATTTTACTTCATGTTGTTCAGACCTGCTCAGGGGCCTACCCAGCCTCCTATCCAGTGGGTACCCAAAGCTGCTCCTCCGGAGTAAAGCGGCCGAGTTCAAGAATAGTGGAACTGTACCTCCACTTCACCATATGTCTTCATAGCATAGTGCTTAATTAACTTCGTTTTTTTAATCCACATGCTTAAGAATGCTGTGCATACAAAAGTGTATCAGGAAGCTTTTGGAAAACTCCGTAGAGTTATCCATATATTAGTAATTAGTACGCTTCCCATGGACATAATTTATAAGAATGCATAATCAGAATTTGTGTGTTTGTAACCGTTTGTTAGTATTTATATTGACACTTTTTTTTATTTCTCTTTGAAAAATTTCAAGATTCTTGTCGCACAGCACTGAACGATCCAGGGAAAGGAAAAAGGAGGATCAGATTTTGCAGAGCAATCTGTAGCTTAGCGAGGAACTTTCGGAAACTTGTAACATCCGCTCTCTCCCATCCTTGGCATCATCAATTTATCATACATAAAAAAGTAAGGGAGAAACTGTTCGACTGGTAATATGACGGCGGACAAATAATCTCTTGTTCCTTCTCATCGCGAAGTTCTTGTGATGGCCCCCGTGTAGAATGCGGGTGGTCGTGCTACATTTGATTGGTTGGAAACGGACTTGAAGATGTCAGTGAATTTATCATCTGACTGGCCCACGAGGAAGGAAGCTGAGGTATAGTATTTTATAGAACACTCTGCAACTGCTGCAAGCGATTGAGGCGGATGTTGGAGTAAGTGGTTAGTACCCTTAAGTCCCGCTGTCGACTACCGCCTTGGGACCACCTTTTCTCAATCCGTCAACATAATTCAGAGATAGTAACTTAAAATGATTGACAGTCATACTTATCTGCATTATTAATCCATTCCTCTTCTACGGTAATGTTTCTATTCTACCCCATGCGATAAGAAGGCGTGGCTAATAAATTTGAAAAAAGGAACAGAGACTCATAAAGGAGCTGTAGCCAAAATTACTTTGTTACGAAATTTCTTTAGCCCAATTAGAAAGATTGAAATCTTTTACATCAGATGGCAGACATTCGCTCGATAATGTACAAATATAGATATAGGTATTTACAAGGCACTTAAATGGCCTGTTATTCTGTTGAAATACTATATAGGCCTACGTAGAATTAAATGAGACTTTTTAAAATTAGTATATCGGATTTATAGCGAAAAATCTGCACAAATGTTCTGAATTTATCTGTCAGTTCTCCTAAGTAAGTAACTTCAAATTTGACTTGTTAAGGCGATTAAAATAAGGATAACATGGGCACGCCTAGTAAAGCAACAGATGTATAAAGCCTCCTGTTTGTAAAACCTCATGGGAAGGGATAACTTGCAAGATATGAAAGAATATATAGACGAGAGAATAATATTAAACTGGGTCTCAGTTAAACAAATCTACGAATGTACTGAATTCGATTGTAAGAGGACAAATTAAATCTTTGGAATTCATTAATCGCCTAAATAACTGTGCTAATCTGCCTGTGTCTTTCTGTGGATCATAAGATATCCGTCACACAAACGTGCTTGTACACTGTGTTAGGTTATGTTGTTAGGATGTGCTATGTTATGTTATGCTATTATGCTATCTATGGTATGTCGTCCCACGTCCTTTTGTCATGTTTTGTTATGTTATTTGAGGCAATCGCACCGCCATTGTTTAAAGTGATACCTACAACATAATTAGCATAATGCTCATAGTGTTACGAACGTATAAGATATAGATAACATAAATGTTAACCTGGTATTTTGTGTGATATTTCGAAATGGGCCGGTCACGGTAGCCGAGCGGTCTAAGGCATGTACTGTCTTCTCTCGCTTGGAAACCGGGATCGTGATTTCGAATCCCACTCAGGGCATGGATGTTTAGTTTGTGTGTGTGCGTTTCTCTGTGTTTGTATACAGGTAGAGGCCTTGCGACGAGCTGATCACCCGCCCAAGGAGCCCTACCGAATGTGTATGATCTAGAAAAACCGAAATGAACGGAGAAGTTCATGGAAGTAGGACTAGGCCCACTGGGGCTGTAGTGCCAAGGGCAAAAGAAATTCGAAATTGTTGAACTTCAGTAGATGTGTTAATAAAACTTGCAGACAGTTTGGCATGTGAAGTCTCATTTCGAATTGCGTACGATGGCTTATGGTAGGTCTGCGTTGTTTCTGTAATCTACTATGAAGTGAAATATGTGTACTGGCTGCATATTACATGAAAGACGTTGTTTCCAACTTTTTACAGTTTGGAAATACTGGAATGATATGCAACATCGAGCATTTTATATTAAGTAGATCACTACTTAATCACTACTTATACACATTTTTAAGTCTGGTTAACGTCCAAGTATTATCTTTTCTGAAATTCTTCGATATTCCAGTTAACAACTGCACTTCGTGCCAGTGATCAGAGTAATTGTGCCATCCTTAATCAACAAAAAATATTAAAAGAAACATAAACATAATTGCACATGAACACAGGCAAAACATCACTTCTCATATCATTTATCCATATTTCAAGAACAGTGCACACTTTTAGGGAAGTTCACAGAATGTACACTCTCCACTCATGAGGTAAGAGTGAAATTTAACTTTAATATTATCAAGTAATACACAATGCATATATATTCGCTTTGTGGGGGTTGGAGTCCAACTGGGTCCACTCGGCACGGCGGCCACTGATTGGCCTAGTTACGTGCCCCGGGTGATTATGATGATGGAGAATTTGGTGGAATGAAGATTGGCAGGGGAAACCGAAGTACTCGGGGAAAATTTGTCCCAGAACCACTTTGTCGACCACAAATCCCACTTGACCATACCCGGGATCGAACCCGGGCCGCCGCGATGCATGCATATGTATACACAGTGGATTATTTTATCGCTAACTCCCCCATCTCGTATTAGTATTACATTTCTTCGGTTCACGAGTACCGTAATGAAGCGTAATATAGAATATAGAATTCTTGCACGTCTTAAATGACAGCAAATAAAATTCTTGTGTTTAAAAATTATTTTTAGAAATTTTGAAAACTTTTAGCCTAATGAGAGTCGCGTCATATTAAATGGAATCTATGTATCTTGCTTTATATTTTTGTTTATTCCCCTTTGTAATGAGCATGCAACAAAACCCCGCATAATTAAATAACCGACTTCGTTTGTTTGTGTAGGAAAAAGCGTGTATCAGTACAGTGCGTTACACAATGTAATTGCTATTTGTTAATTAAATGTGGTGCACAAAACAGCCAAATATTTAGTCCGAACGGTAATGCTCACTAAATATAAACCGAAATGTTGCAGCACGTATAACAAACAAATGTTCAAAAGCACGTAATAAATAGCTACATTAAATTAATTAATATCTGTATGATAAATTTATCAGCAGTGTACACATAACAGTGTTCAAGCTTTGACTGGTACTTTTCATAACAATGAGCATAGAGAGCTGAGTCAATGTAATTATTGGCTATAGGCTGAGTGTCCCCTTGTGTACGCGGGTTAGAATCCCTCCGCCTTAGCCTTGCGAGGCGCAGAAGGCGACGAAAATGGAACCCGGTGCCTGTGGGTGTAACTGAACCGCCCTGTCACTGAGGAACATAAATACAAGGACCTGGTCCTGCGGGTTGGCGGTTGGACGCAAGGCTGACGACCTTGCTCTATAAAAAAATTGTTGCGAAATCCAAGCAAGCGAAAACCGGATGCAATCTGACAGTATTTTCTAAGAAGGCAATGACTCAAAAAAGGCTGGTTTACCAGTGATGGTGTTGATGTTGATACTCTACATGACATGCTTTTGATTCCCGACAGGAGCAGATATATTTCTTTTTGACACCAGGTCAAAATCCACATTCTTATCCGTTAGTCTCCGAGAGATCTTCCTCAACGGTAAATATGCCGTTGTATGAAAATGGCCACTAACTACGATCTAGCCGACGTTAACAATGCATGGAGGTCTGCCTCCATTCCCACATGTGTCATAATTTCGCTACAGTTATCGCATTAGTTAACTACAATTAAACATAAAATCAAATTTGCCTCTTTTTTTATTGCTAGTGGGCTGGGACTAAGTCCCTTGTACTGCGGCCACTTCTGGCCTATTGTACCAGCCCAAGATGATAGGTGAGGGTGACTGTGGAGCAATTGGTGGAATGAAGATTGGCAGGGGAAACCGAAGTACTCGGAGAAAACCTGCCCCAGCGCCACTTTGTCCACCACAAATCCCACTTGACCAGACCCGGGATAGAACCCGGGCCGCCGCGGTGGGAAGCCCGCGACTAACCGCTTGAGCTATGACGCGGCCCTAACTTTGCCTCTTTCTTTGTATGACTGGTTTCAAAATTAGATATCTGATGTTTCATTTTGTGGATATTTTCTTCAGTAGTGTGTCACTTAGGAAGGTTTTAGAACCAGTCAGAAGAGCAGAGATTAATGTTGGGTGCGACTTGCATGACATTTCTGGCTTGGAAAACGAGACCTATTTGGACGTCTCTCTCTCTAACCCTCAACTCTCCCTCTCCTCTCTCATACACACAAATGTATCGTGGGGTAGGATACAGAGTATCATTGCTGCAAACAGGGTGGTATGCTGCCAGCAAGCAATAAAATATTCAGAGAATCAGAACGAAAGGAGAAGACTGAGACGATAATCCTATTTCCGTTGTACTTCCTAGCACTATAAATGGCAGGGACTTAAATTGCAGAGAAGTGATGCAGTGGACATGGCGCTTAAAGCTTGATACTATAGGCCTTCTGCACAAGGATCCGCCATTTTTATGTGTAGGCCCTGGGTCAAGTTAAGTTGCGTGAAATCTAGATCCTGTCTAAATATGTTTGTATAAATGTCGCGCCGTAACGCCCCATCTGTTGGCAATCAGCCTGCTATACTGCAGGTTTCACCCTTACCGAGAATAGTTCTGTACGTTTTTCGTCACCGTAACTACTCCTCTGTCATCACTGTCTCATTCTAGAGGTCCTGCAATATAACACGCAATTTAAATTACACTTTCTTTTTGCAAAACTCATTCCCCGTGTTATGCTGAGATTGAAGAGAACTCTATCAGCCTCGAATCCAGTACTGATATTAAAAGCATATGGCTTGTCGTTCTGTCAATATTCCCTCGTTATGTATCATAGAATAATTTTTTATAGTTACGGATAGGACCGCCACGTTTTAGTGCAGTGTATCTGCGTTTCAGTCGGCACGGCATTTCGGACAATTTCCCACAGTATAATACGTGTATATTTTTCCTAACGTGAGTAGCCAGCGAGCTCGAGATATAATGTATCAGTGGTTATTTGTGGGCACTGTAGCCACAGATGAGAATTGCTTCTTCCGAAGGTTCTGCCCATTTGAGACCATTGAGAATAAATTTCAGCTGCGATTAATAATACAAGAGAAGAATGTGGTCTTCCGGGTTGTAATGTTATGTAATTGAAAGAAATTTCTATAGTTCGAAGGAATATATCGCCTCCATCTGTAGGGCCGAAAAGTAAACCAAGGAAGAAGCAAGAAGAAGCAGACTGCAAGCCATGTGTTTCTCGAAAACACCTAACTTTCTCCCAAATACACGGCGTCACGAGCAGGTACTCTTCATAGTCACCGCGGCCAGGACCTCAAATCCAAAACACAAGAGACGATACATGGGAAAGCATAGAATGTGATTTGCATCGTCGAAATAATTACTGTTAATGAGATTAATGTAGTATTTATTTGTATCTGAAGGCCAGATTATTGAACCACCGACTGGTATGCTTGGTCACGTCGTGACTGAAATTAACTGAAGAAAATGAGTGTTTAGGCTCTTTTTTTTAAGAGAATTTTAGTTTATGTACTATCTTTGCCGACAATATTTCCTCTACATAGTAGCACCATCTAAGCTATATTGTTATTCAATCAAGTTTAGTTCTTTAACATAAATGTACCCGCTTTCCAATTCAAGATATTGAACACGAGAATTTTATGGAGTTTCTTTTTTAATTTCCCGCTAAAACTCAACGGGATTTTTACGCTTGTACTTTATATACGTGGTACAGTCATTTAGTTCATGGACTGTGGTTTTATCGCATTATATTACAAGGTATTCACATACACTTACACAGATCCACATCGGCCCTCAAAATAATTGCCGTTAGCAGCTATGCAAGTCTGCCAACGTTGATATAGCTGCCGAAAACATTGCTGAAACATACTGGCAGGAAATTCCTGTACGGCGCCTCTTGTGGCACTGACGACCTCCTCGGACGACTGAAATCTACGACCACGTAGCTTTGCTTTCACGCGGTGAAAGAGAAAGAAATCGCAAGGTGCGAGATCAGGTGAGTACGGAGGGTGTGGGAAAACGGTGACCTGTTGCCTTGCCAGTTCCTCTAGGACAAGAACAGAGCGATGTACAGGGGCGTTGTCGTGTAGCAACAGCCAGTTCTTCCTACGCCAAACGTTTCACTAAGGGATTTGCCTAGTTTTCGGCAGAACATGATGTTTGCCCGTTGTTGAAACTGCCATATTTTCGAATTTCACCACTTGCATTTAACTGTAGTTCACAATGGAGGCAGTAGTTCTGCTTACACTGTTTGCACATAACTGCCTCTTGCTGTGACGAGAGATGAACTGACAGGGCATCATATCGTGTAGTATCATATCATATCATATCATATCCGGTGTAGTGTACTGCAACGAGGCTTTGCAGCCAGTCCACTAACTTATTGACTATGGTAGTATAAGGGTATAACGAACCGTTTTAGAACATACTGGTTCTAAGAGGTACAAAAATTATTTTCGGATGTTATAAATAAGCGACCTGGCTCAAGATATGGTTTAGTGGCATGTTATTGTGGCTAGGACAATGACCCTTCGTGTTTCACAAAAGAAGAAGGATTTCTTGGTCAGCCGAGCGTCTGTTATCTTCTCGGGAATTTCTCAGGTTCGCGAAATTATACAATATTACCGCACTACTTTTACTGCTACAATTGTATGCAGAGGCGTCACGGTGTTGAGCAGTCGAAATAGATGAAATAAATAGCCTGATAATCGATTAATCGTACTATGGAGTAAACGTAACAGTGGTACAATTCAGTTTTATGCCCCTGACATGTATTACCACTAAAACTTGGTGGCTTTGGCTTCAGTTCATGCAATTGCTGGTCCTAATTTCGCCTTGGGGATGGACATGAGTATTTGTGTGCGTTTTCTCTCGCCTCCAATTAAGCTAGCATGCGTATGAAACTACGAAACACTTCCTCACGTAGAATGACTGGTAGTAGATCACAGGGATAAACAAACGCGGATCGACCGGAATAAACGCTCTGAGAGTATGAAAGTATATTTGGTAAGGACAACTAGCAAATTGTTATAACGCTCTATAATTAATTGTATTTTGTAGGCAGGCATTTCCAGTCACGGGCTGGTTACTGGTTCTCTTAACTGGGGATTCCCTCTGGTTCCCTCTTATCCTCCAGTCAAATGAGAGGATTGAAATTGTTAATTTATACGACATGTTATCAATATGATTTCAAGGCAGCTATATATTGTATCATTTCGTGATGGTACAAAATTATTTTTTGAGCGTACAGAAAAATATGATCCCAGGCCATTTCAGAAAATTTTGAGAAAAGGTTCAGTTGATTAATAAGAACAACCGTGACCCCTTTCAATATGTTACTTAGGCTTTTTTTATTGCTATTGGGGTGGGACTAAGTCCCTTGCACTGCGGCCACTTCTGGCCTATTGTACCAGGCCTAGATGATAGGTGATTATGATGATGGAGAATTTGGTGGAATGAAGATTTGCAGGGGAAACTGAAGTACTCGGAGAAAACCTGCTCCGGCGCCACTTTGTCCACTACAAATCCCACTTGACCAGACCCTGGATCGAACCCGGGCCGCCGCGGTGGGAAGCCAGCGACTAACCGCTTGAGCTATGGCGCGGCCTTACTTAGGCTTACTACACGGAACAAATTTTCCATCTCAGCCTGTGTATGTAGCCTCTACTTTTGAAACTGCGTTGTCATATATCCTACTGTTTCTTCATTTGTATTCCCGTTCTGAGGCCAATTGAATCTTTCTTTATTCTCTTCCTTGGTCGGCATAGGTCACGTCTTCCGGTAGTAAAGGTTCACGCTTATTGCTTTCTACATGTTTCATCCAGTTTCTTTGGTACTGTGATTTGTTCTACCATACCCCCATTTCTACATATTCTCGATATCATCACTTCCCATTTTGTTCCTTGGTGTCTCTCCCCGTACGGACTACAGAAACTCCATTTATATGACCTACAAATCCAGTCATCCATAAAGGCGCACTTGTTTCTACTGTACGACCAGTATTAAATGTGAGTACAGGCTTGGTGTTGGGTTATAAGTCGTGACTAGTGACTAGCAAACACATCTATTTCGTGGTCATCATACAAGTATATACATCTGTTGAGCGGACACCGGTGTGGATTTTCAGTTCAGTACCCGCTAATGGCATGTCAATTCAGTGACTGTTCAACTGTATCATATTCTCTCTGAATATAACATATATGCCCTTTGAAGAGTTTTTCTTTAAATCTAGGACGAGGGATGTTCTAAATTGTTCAGCATTAGCGAATTGTCATCTACGCTCTAGGTGCAGAGCGATGCAGAAGTCCTTTTGCACTTACCATAGACAATGCCTATATTCAGAGAAGCCCTGTACATTAATACAAATAAATTTCTCATACTTAAGTTACAACAAATGTTGGAAATGGCCCCCACGTCTTATCTACATGCAGAAACACATCACAGTTAGATCGGAGGACGTTCCTGAGTAAATATGCGAAGGCCTCCTTCACTTCAAGGAGAATGTGAGGCTTGTCTTTTTAAATTTCTCTTCTCATTGCTCCGCTCACACAATAATCAGGGAATGTAAAATGGGACGACCGTGGTGGCTCTTTGTCCTCTGAAATTACAGTAAACCCTCGTTATAACGGACGAATGAGGGGGACATGGTGTCCGTTATTGCCTATGCCCGCTATAACCGAGTGAAGGAGTATTCACGCAAGTACAGCATCATAGGAGGCCGATCACAGTGGCCACGCGATCTAAGGCATGATCTAAGGCATGGGATCGTGGGTTCGAATTCATCTCAAGACACGAATGTTTGTCCTTATTCTCTGTTTATGTTAGGGAGCGTCCTTGCGAAGGGCTGATCCCCAGTCCAAAGAGTACTATCGAATGTCTTCGATTAAGGAACTGAAGCGAAACGAAGCGTTTCACGGATGCCCTACGCTCCAAGTGGGAGCAGCAGAAGAAGATACATAGGAGACAGTCAGTACACGCAATAAACATAGGGGCACATAACGTGATTACATAAAGGTTTCAATATGGTGGCTCTTTTTATTTTAGGTGGTTTTGTAACTACAAAACCTTCTTAATGCCTCAGCATCTCAAGAATTCACATCTGTACACAGCCATATTTTGTCCGTTATATCCAGGTTCTTTTTAACGAGGGTTTAGTGTATTCTGCCCCCGAACACATCGCGTAGTAGCGACGTGGAAACACAAGCTCTGTGTGCTGTAGTACCGCCCTGTTGGAAACTGCCGCGGACAATTTCGCCCTCATTTCACTGTCCAGCAGAGGGGTAAAGAAAGACTCAGTTCACGGTACCCTTCCGAGTTCATAGTGTCATGGAAGAGACGCCCTTCTCTTGGGTCGATTTACGAACGCTAATACGATAGTTACATTGTTTGTAATGTACGTGCCCCAGTGACTGTGGCTAATCATGTATATATTTATGTACATATTATAACATTGAAACGAAAGCTCTGAACTTACTTTCAGGTTGCCATAGCAACGAATTATCTACCACATTGCATGTATATTTGATTTGTTCTGTTCTGCTCCGTCACACTAATAATATTATGTAAAAGTTAAACAGTTCCTTACAGTGTTGCTGATTAAGATTTTTTTCTTCTTATTTCAATTATTCATGCCCTCACTTTAGATTTTACAGCTAATTGTGTATTATTAATATTGTATGTATATATTTTAACTTTTAGAGTATGTACTGTAATAGTGGCTTCTAACTGTATTGATGTAAAGGTGTCCCCCTGAAGATGGTCTCTGAAGACCGAAACATGTAAGGGCATGAATAATTGAAATAAGAAAAAAAATCTTAACCAGTCACACTGGACGGAACTGTTTAACGAATGAGCTATTAGTGTTCTATTATGGAGTATCTTGTCTCTTAAGCACAATAGACTACTGTAGGTCGCGGTGCAAGGGCCGAAAAGGCCCACCCCTAGTACATTCATCTTGTCTCTTCCGTGGACATTAATAATACTTAGTTGTGAAAATCTGAAATGTAGTGTGTCATGAAAATGAGACGGTTTGCGATTTGACCTCGATGTAACGTCCAGTAACATGTAGAACTGGGCCGCACCATATCAGAAGCGGTTAGTCGCTGGCTTCCCACCGCGGCGGCCCGGGTTCGATCCCAGGTCTGGTCAAGTGGGATTTGTGGTGGACAAAGTGGCGCTGAGGCAGGTTTTCTCCGAGTACTTTCGTTTCCCCTGCCAATCTTCATTCTACCAATTGCTCCACAATCATCCTCACCTATCATCTGGGGCTGGTACAATAGGCCAGAAGTGGCCGCAGTACAAGGGACACCCCACTAGCAATAAAAAAACTTGTAGGACTGAAACCGAATGCTGGACAAAGCAGCGGAAGTTAATGTAGGACAGCCTGTACACAAATAATGCGACTTCCTGTTGGGTTCTCCACGGGTGCTTCAGTATTAATAACAAACAACTGTAGTTGCTTATAATTCTTCGTATAGATTAGTACCAGCAACCCCCATCAGATATATCACTCATCCCTCTCACATCTCAAACCTACCCCCATGTGAATATGTCGTTTATTATCCCATATAAGAATAATGCGAGTAGATATATGCTCATCCCTATGCAAGCGTCCTTAAACACCCACCCCTTTGAATCTATCCGTATAAGACTAAATACTCGTACTTTCCTATTCTATTTACTGTAAATTAACATTACTATACCCAGCCGGGGATTGAATAAAAGCCAAATTTTCCTCTGCCTAAGCATCACGCCGTTGTTTGGCAATCCGTCAAAGCAGAAGTGCAGAAGAAGTTTTGTTGTGGTAACCGGGTTTCTATCTTTTGGCCGTTATCAAACGCCACTGAACAGACTAAGAAGTATATCACATACGAGGAAACCCTGAACAGAGTTGTTTCTTCTACGACTCACCTCGTGTGCCCTTCAATAACGAGAGCTAATCGAAAAAGGTGAATGGGTATAATAAATTCCGAAGGCAGATATTTGTACTCTGGGATAATATATACTCCACTACAGGATCAGAAGTAGCCTGTTGCATATAGAGACACCCTGAGCACAGTTGTTTCGTTTACGACTCAACTCGTGTGTATTTCAATACCAAAAGCTGCTCGAAAGACATGTCCGAGTGTAATCAATTCCGAAGGCAGTCGTATGTACCTAGGGGACAAGGGAGCAAGAAGGAAACATGTTTATTGGTATGAGGAGAGAATTTGCAAAGGTACAATCGTGAATACTGTATGCCTTATTATGTTCCTTTGGATTTTTATGTGTGTGAATGTGTGTGTGAGAGAGAGAGAGAGCAGTTGTATTGTTTCATTACACCATTCCTGGCTGTATAGCTCACCAATATAATCACATACACAGCAGGAACAGAACGGAAAGGACGTTTCCTCTCTCGAAGCTGAAAATTTTAGAGGAATCTGCAATAAGCTCCAGTTATTGAGCTAGGATGCAGTACGTATTGTCCTCCTGTGCCTGTTACTAGGAAGCCGACAATGAAGTCCAAGTTGGCTTCGGTATGTCCATTATTGGACCTGCTGTTCTTTGTGGAAGTCTCTCTCTCTCTCTCTCTATCTGCTTTTGCATGAATTGAAGAGCGTACATTTCCAATCTGGGAGAGCAAATCCAAACGTATATTGAAGTCCCGAAGTTACATAAAACAGTCTACCTTACATGATGCACAGGGTCCGCAGACGCAGGGTGATTTGAACCCATTGTCATGCCGGGCCACCTGCGAAACTGGTAGGCCTGTTCGTTGCCTGTAGGATGTTTATGCCCATTACTGGATTTTCCGCTACATACCCCGTGCTTGGATTACGGACAGCAATAATGACTTAATAGTAACAGAGTAGAAGTCTAAAAAAGAGTAAAATTGTCTCTGTGCTTAACTACAATTAAACACTACGCCATGAAGGCGTATGGTGGAGTGGATTTCTAGATTCACGTTTTCTTGACCTTGGCACTAGCTGAAGGTGAGTGGTCAGCTTGACGCACCGGCCGCTTTACTCCCCGGGAAAGAGACCCCGATACCCATTGGACAGGAGTTTGGGTGGACCCCAGAGATTGTGATAAAATTATACGCCATCTAAATGAAAGTATATAGGCGTACAATTTGAGATACTCACAGTGGTGGTTATGAAGATCTCTGTATTCTGGGATATGTCGCCGTGTAGTCTGTTGAAAGTGAATCGACGATTCTGGATAGCACGTAACCGTAATCTTCAGGGTCGAAGAAGAAGCCAAGCAAGAAACCAACAAGCAGATGCCCTGCACGCTATTTCATACGGGTTTCTTTCTTAGCTTAAACCTGAAGATTGAGGTGACATATTCCTCTGAAACGTCGGTTGACTTTCTACGGCTCTTACAGCATTAAGTCCTAGAAGATACTACTCAATAAATTAGCCGTTTGCTTTGTTTTCCCAGATTAGTGATGGCAACGAACATTATATTTGTCGGATTGAGTTTTTCACTGCAGTGACTGTGAAGAATGCCGTCTTCTGGGATGTGGCAGGTGACTCACGCTGGTTCCTCGCTCGCGTATTTTTCTACCCTGAAGATGGAGGTGATATGTCCCTCCGAAACGTCGGTCCACAGAAGATCTCTACAGCGTCACATCCCAGAAGACGGCAACCTTCAATTATATTTTTCGCCACCAGAGAAAAAAGACGTGTGTGTTTATTCACAGAGTTAAATTATTGTTCGAAGGATCTCTCGGACTTTATGTAATCTCAGGCAAGTTCTGTAAAGACAGACTGGCCTTGTAGACTACAGGATCTCAAGACTTCGTCAGTGTGCAATAAATGCAAAGTCGTGTTACGCTTTCACCAGAAAAGTCTTCATTATTAAAGAAACGCATGCCTATTTTAATGGAACGAATTCACATGCAAGTACAGCTGCAGCCGAATGCTTGACTGATAAGTCATGAAGCTCAGATAGAACGTTTGTAAAGCGTTTCTGTTATGTATTGAGTTACCTGTTTGAGCCACAAATGCTTTGGTTCAATTGTTAAATATCTTTTACTTTCTGTCGTATGGACGTATGTAGATGTGTTTAAACGCCCACAAAGTATGAAGTTCTCAATCATGATGGTGCTGTCATAGTAGTGTTCTGGAAGGTCAGAATTCGGTTGGTGGCTTCTTGCTTCTGCTTAGACACAGCTGCAGGAAGGTTAGATCATCACTGAGTCTCTCAGGGTCGTGGAAGGATTAAGTCGGCGATCTTGAAGTTGCAGCGCATATTTGTGAGAGACAGGCACTCTTAATAGATACTGCACTTCTGATAACACTTTATGCCTAAGAGCTCTGGTTATTCGATTATAAATGATTTTCTCTATATCTTCTAAACCATTTCACAATCACCAAAACAACCACAACAATCGAATTGTATCACAGCTCGGCGTAATCTGTTCTGAAGGAAACTCCTCTGTAAAACTTCCATACTCTGTAATCAGCCAGGTATCGGGTCAGTCAAAAAGCCTCCAACTTGGAGACGGGGGATATGATAATGTGCTGCCTGATAGAGTTGTATGGACTAATAGTGGATGATGATTGGCAGAGGAAACTAAACCAATGAAGTTCTTAATTTCTTCGAACAGTTCCTGAAGAAATCCTATTCTACAATTAAAATTTGATATGTCGTGAATTTATATTGTGAATCAAACAAAACAAACTCCGTGGCTTGAGACCGCAAGCGAACTATACCGACCGAGCGACCGCCGCTTGTCGGCGAAGTTAGTGCCAACTTTAGCGGATAGAGGGCGTCGCGTAGCCAGCGCAACGAATCCACCTTGGCCGTTAATTTCGGTTTTCTAGACCGGATTGTATTGTGAATCACATAAATAAAGTGAAACACTATAAATTCATTTGCATAAAAATTATTCAGTACTTTTTCAATTGACGTGTTTCATTTTATCATATTTACTTGCGTAAAACTAAATGGTAAGTGTTGTTACCCCATTTTATACGAGATATGTACATTCGCTTTCCTATGTGTGTATGTTAGAGTTTGTATGTTTATACAGCCGACGTTCAAATAGTATAGACGGCACCCCATATGTCAGACTTATTGGCGTTTCAGCATTTACACTGGGAAAGAGCATTTCAAAACAGTCGCGTATACTTGAATCCTCGACAGTTTTTTTGTAAAGCTTTAGCCACATTCAACAGATACATGGGAGTAGGAAAAAAAAGCGCACATATATAAATATCAGAATATAAAAATGCTTGCAAAGATAGAAACGTTGAAGATTAACTTTATCTGTATACGAAAACTCTTTAATTATGACCATCGACATTAGATGGAATTTTTTGGCCCTTTCAACCTTCAATCATTATGATACATAATTAAAGGTAAGCTAAAAAGAAGTGATTACCTTAGTGGTCATAATGCAAGAAGAAATTGGAGTAGCCCGCGTATTCATCCCATAACAGCTTCCGACTTAACGACTGTAGTATAAGGTAATTATTTCGAACTCAATAGAGAACAGTTAAAGTCATATAACGGAAAACTTCAAGGTTTTTGTTATTTGTCGCAGTATACGCTCAAAGTTTGGAGATTATTATGCTGGAAAGACGGGAAAATATACGGAAGTTTTTACCTAATGAGGAAACTTCTTGCAAAGCTCTCACTGATGTGATAATATTCTCATTTGTGTGAATAACTGTAGATGGGGTTTGGATTGGTAACCGGATTTATTGTACCCAAATAACTCGTGACTGCACTTTAACAGATCACCGTCACGCAGAGACTAGTGTTCCAAGTCACGGTCTTCACTACTCTGCTTGGTAACGTCTTCCAACAGCGGACGTTCTTCCGCTCCCGGGCTCACGTCCTCGCAGGCTGGCGGCCATCTCACACCAAAATCCTACTCTTCTAACTGCCGTCTCACATGGCAGTTTGTCCGCTTGTTCCGCGTTACACAGCCTTTGCCTAGGAACGGCTATTTCTCTGGCTCCACAATTCTGACTTTCCGCAGACATACCACAATATTATGCAAATATACAGATGGCCGCCATTTTGTTCCTGCTGAATTTGCTTGGGATAAAATTCAAAATTAGATAGGCGTTTGCATTGTTAAATTTTCGGATTTGGATACCAGAATATTATTTCTTATTTTATAGAAATGTATCACGTAAATGAATTGTGAGTTAATCTTATTGAAAACATGATGACGAACAATGGGGTTGCGTCACAAATGTGTATAATTTCTGACCATCTGTGAGTTTGCAGCTTCTCAAAAAGAATTCTGCTCATGTATGTACGTATATTTAGAATGTTACATCAATATCCCCAGGGTGCATGCGGTAGCGTAGTTGGTTGAGGCATTATGCTACAAGCCGGAAGGTCGCGGGTTTAAGTCCCGGCCGCACTGTGGCCCTGGCGTCGACTCAGCCTCTAGCAGAAATGAGTACCAGGAATTAATTAAATAATTTTCCTGGGGAGTAAAGCGCGGCCGGCGCGTAAGGCTGACAACCTTACCGCCATCTTTGAGCCGATTGTCTAGATAATGTGGGACCCTCAACATCTCACAACCCTATGGGCCTTCATGGCCTGTTACAGGAATAACGTTCATTTTTTCTTACATAAATGTCCTTAGCTTTGGTACGTTTGGCCACCAGTTTTATCTTTTTAAAGAGGGGGGTATTGCGACATAGGCAGGATGATCATATCAGAGTAGACGAAAGGAGCTTAGTCCACGTGGGAGAGATGGTAGTCGGAAAAGCTGAGGTAAGTAGGAGCATTGGGAGATCTAGGTTTAGAAGGGATGATAATATTAAAATACTCTTAAAAGTAGGATATGAAGATGTGGTGTGTGTGTTAATTTCTCCCAAGAGAGATATTACGAGTTGATGCTTGTGAATACGGTAATGAAGATTCGAGTTCCACGAAAGGCGGGGGATTTCTTGGTATATTGAGCGACTACCAGCATTTCGAGAAAGATTCCTGTCCAGGAAGTTATTCATGTGGTCTCCTCAGTTTATGTAGGCATACAGTGAGAGAGAATGACATTAAGGCAACTGAAATTCAGTGAAAGCCAAGAACGCGTTTATAGTGTCTAGTAAAATTACTCCATATAATGAATGGACAGAACATTCTGAAACAGTGGTTTGATCGAAGTATTCCACATCAGCGTATTACTGGCTATTTTACGACCTTCCAATTATATGAGTAAGAGCTTAACATAGCAGTAAAATGCTGTTGGCCCTCGCCAGCACCGTTGTTCTTTTTTTCGGGCTCCGGCGGGACACATGACCAAATTTCTGTTCGTTCCAATACCATTCGTATGCTTATAAATGGGGCCTCCTCTTCGACGAGAGGAGGAGTTGGTCTTTCTGAGCAGGTTCCTCACTCCTTGCAGCGTAATTCGGCCCTAGTGCACCCGCACTCACAGTGTCCAGGAAAGAACGCTCCGCTGCTTCCGCGTTCAATGTCTCCTGTTATACCAAACCAGATACTTGCGTTCCCAGCAAAGCAACTAGATATTTGAGACGCATTTTATTTTTCGTAACAATTTAGGCGCTCCTAATTGTTACCTGGTGGCAAATAATAAAAGGATTTCGAATGCCTCCCTTAATATGAAACTTTCATCCGTATGAAGACAGAGTTTCAAATTAGAACAACCAGACATTTCAGATCTTGAAAAGAACCCTAAAATATAGCAAACTGTTTTGGAAACATCAGGGGACCTATCGGTGGTAGAGAGTATATTTTCATAAGTTGCATCCTGCTTGTCTGCAAATTCAATATACAGGTGTCCCAAATAATGAGCTCACCTTTTCAATGACACCAAATACAAAGTACATTAAAATAGATATAAGGTTATTGATTTAAATTGAAGAAAACAAATCTACTGCAATATGCGTGTTCGCAAATGTTCAAACTGATGAACATCGTTATCCAGACAGAGCTGATAACGCGGAACAGTGGAATTCCAAACTGTAGTAAGCATTTCATTTGGAATTTTAAGACTTTGTCTTACAATTTCCTCTTTCTACTCATGGACTGTTGCTGGGTCTGCGGCATAAACCTCATCTCTTAGGTATCACCATAAAAAGAAGTCCATTGGACTTCGAGAAACGTACACATTGGCATAATTAGCTCTGCTATTCCCTTTGCTCGCTCTCAGTACATGTGTTGTTTTCTGTTTCACATGGCCTGTTAACGTATGGAGACGAATAGCATTGAACCAGTGAGTCAGGCATCAACTGGGCCTGATATCAACATGGAGGGCAGAACCTCTCTACAACAGAGAGCAATTAAACATTTGCACACACTTATGTCATACACCCTACTTACTCTTGATACCAAGCACGTTACCTCCGTAGTAACGAGCCATTCGTGCATTTCAGAGATGTTTAGTCCATGAAGGCAATAGAACTCCCTACGAAATTTGTAGTAGGTCTGAAAATTCTTTGTATCAAATCTCATTTCTCCTTAATTGTAGGTTTAAAAGTAACTTTGAATATCTCATGAAAGAATAAATTCAAGTATACTCTTTATGCTTTTCCACGCTTTTCAGTCAAGTGAACCAAACTTTATATGCCAGTTTAATTCACGTTAATCCACATATTTTGATCCACCATCATTGTTTTAGTTAGATTCCAGACATTTCAAAAGGCAAACATGCGAAGAATCGTTGTATTGTTCCAAAAACATTTTGAAGGTTAAAATTACTCTAGAAAGCTGGAAATTTGGGGCGAGCCATAGCTCAAGCGGTTAGTCGCTAGCTTCCCGGGTCTGGTGAAGTTGGATTTGTGGTGGAAAAAGTGGCGCTGGGGCAGGTTTTCTCCGAGTACTTCGGTTTCCCCTGCCAATCTTCATTCCACCAATTGCTCCACAATCACCCTCACCTATCATCTGGGGCTGGTACAATAGGCCAGATGTGGCCGCAGTATAAAGGACNTAAGGGATTTAGTCCCACCCCACTAGCAATAAAGAAAATGCGTCATGTTGTATTTGGCGTGAAAGTTTAGAAAGATTGGTCTAGCGGTCATATCCTAGACATTTATTCGGGAAATGCTGGGTTCGAAACTCAGTCGCAGCACTGGCTATTCTGACTTTTCCTCAGTCCCTCCAATATAGTGCTGGGACATTACCTCTATTAGGTCAGACCCTTCCCTTTCAAACCATCATTCAGCAAGCATGCTAACGTTCTGGCCTGTGATACTAAATGCATCTTAAAATAATTCTCAAAAAGTATAGTAAAGAACATAATTCTCCTTATGATTAATTTAGGGCCACATCACGAAGTCGCATAGGGGAGTGTAGGTATAGCCTCACGCATACATAGCTTCAGTGCCAGANAGTCTATCATTACGCTTATATGTTCATACCTCGGAATAGTGTGGTGCAGTCGTAACCTACGTGAAGGTACGTTGGTTGTCACCATTGTCTATGAGACCAATTGTTTCGCTTTACATTGTAACAGCAGGAGTCATGAAGCGACCGAGTTCAAAGACCTGAGTCGAGCCCATTGTTTCTGTGTAAACATTACGTCCTATCAATGCTTGCCCACAGAAAGGCCGCCCTCCCATGACGTTAAATTGGACAGATGACACATGTGAGCTCTGTGTGATGGATGGGACGCGGAGTGGTAGTGCGAAATAATGCCAAGAGTGCAAACAACTCTGTTCCAATGGATGATATGTGGTTTTCCAAACATTTACACTATCGGTGTAGAGAAAACGTATTGAACCCAGACTCATATCTGCATCAACCTAATGGATGCTATTGATTTTGACTATAAGCTTCTACGCTTTCGTATTCCAGTGTAGCCTTATATTAGTAGCCCATCTGACGTATTAATTAATACATTTCATATATTTTTGGACCCTGTTTTGAGCCATAACTTACCAGTTCACCTCTTTAATACAGTCTGTGTCCTTGTTTGTTTAATAATGCCACAACTTCGATATGTTAATGATTATTTTTAGTCTTATTGAACATTACAATATTAAGGTGTTTGTACCTTTTATCTTTAATCCCTTTATGTTCTGGTTTCCCACTGATTACGTTCCTCGTAATGCTTTTCTTTTCTTTTTCATGTCGGTTATTTCTTTTATAATTTTCCAAGACGTTTTCCAAATAAAATATATTCATTTAAGTATGATAAAATAAACAGTAAGCAGTGAATTTACTAGAGTTATTTAAGTGTTTTGGAAGAATTCAACTTATCAGCTGGAAGCCAAATTCTCAACTTTCTCTGTGTAAATATTTTTCTATACATTTTTATTCATTTGGATTCAGTATAACCTCTGCTTTACGTAATGCTCAAATGTAACTTTGAAACCTGTTCGTAGTACAGATACGTAATTCGTATGTGCACAAGGGAGTTGGGATAGCTCAGTCGGTATAGCGACAGGCTACGAGCTGCACTGCTTTGGTTCGATTCTAAGTAGTGCAAGATTTTCCTTTTCTCCACAGCGTCCACACAGAATCCGGGGCCCACCAGCCTTCTGTCGGGTGGGTACCGGGGTCTCTTTCTGTGGGGGTGAAGCGGCAAAAGCATGAAGCTAACCACTCATCTCAATTTAGTGTCGAAGTCAAAAACGGTCGAGCTATATTTCCACTCCCTCATATGTCTTCATGACATAGTGCTGGACTAATTAAGCACAGGGACTTTACCTCTGTTCACATGACGCAAACTAGATATAGACATGTAAGATTTGAGGCTTTCACGGCGGTGACTATGAAGAAAGCAGTTTCCTGGGATTTGGCACCGTATATATGTGGCGTTAACCGACGTTTCGGAGGAACGTATCGCCTCCATCTTCAGGGTACACAAAAACCATGCTTGTCCCAGCTCCCTTCCCCCATCCTCCCACACTACTGTTTTCATTTGTATACTTGCCCTTCCCCCCTTCCTTCACTGCTCAAACATAGCTGTGTATATTTCCAACACAGTCTGCTTTTACCGGTTCTCACGGTCTCTTCGCTTGCAGATTTCTTATATTTTTTCTTCTACCCTGAAGATGGAGGCGATACGTTCCTCCGAAACGTCGGTTAACACCACATATACACGGTGCCAAATCCCAGAAAACTGCTTTCTTCATTTTCACTATAAACATATTTTCTAGTTTCTAGAATACCGGACGATGGACAAACTCCAAAAAACCGCAATAATTCTGAGTAATATACGCCATCGTCTTCTACTTTTGAGTGTGTATTCGTTGGGAACGTGTTCACCAAGCCGTTATCTAGCAGATGCCGTCTGTTCTTGCTGCACTATGCTACTTATTTGTGGTAGGACATACAGACACACAGATAGCAAGATGTTCCCAGAAGCCCGATCAGAATCTCCTTCTGTAAGATAAACGCCTGCACCTCTGCGTTAGCACACTCCTGTTTGCAAGCAGCCCCGATATTTGCAGCGTACGTAAAGCTATTTTTCTTGTCGGCTTTGCTGAGGCCGCTCTGAAGGCTCAATCTTGGATTGCGGGCCAAGAAAGTCTCACAGCTGCCACATGTGATCCGAATGGCTTCTTAATCTCCTCCTTACAGTGAGACAGAGCGCGTCTGTTGCCAGTGCCCAGATCCGCGCTAGGCGGACTGCCTATGTCACTTCAGCGCAAAAATATTCTAAGTGTGTTAACAGTTAGCAATGAAACCGAGCGGTAGTGACTAGACACGGGGCTTGGACTGTAGACCGTGGGATGGACGACTGAGGAATAGGGGTTCGATTTCCGACAAGGACATTACGTCCGGATCGGCCCTGAGGACCACGCAGCCTCCCAAAAAAAATGGGTACCAGGGTTCTTTCTCCGGAGTCAAAGTGGCCGGGAAGTGAAACTGATCACTCACCTCGATATCTTGCAGAGTTTAAGAATAGTGAAATTATCCCTCATAGCGTGGTGTTGAATTAATTAAGCCCAGGATTAATTTTACTTTTGACTTTTACTCTATCCGTACGTAATAATGTAACATTACCGATTGTATCCATGTAATATATCGATTATGTCCTGGTATTTTGTCCTAGTTTACAACAATTAACGCAGATTTCCGTCATAAAATTTTGGCGAAACATTACTAAGGACGCACAACGAAATGTAAACTCATTTAAATTTGTGTTTATTAAATTCGATAAAATTCCCGTTCTACGATAAGACATACATGAGTATACTTAGAGAATCCATAACCTGTAACATGTAATTTTCCGGCTCCCAGCAGACGTAACAGTACAATTATTTACCTCAGTTATTTAGAACTATATGCAGTACTTAGTACGCTTTTCCGCTTGCATAACAATACTCAGGTGTGCCGGCTCTCTTAAGGATTTTCTATGCTACAGTGGCACAGCATCTCTTCTCTCCCTATCTCCTTATCTGTCCGCCTGGGATGTTCGGCAACCATCTTCTTTCCAATGTAATGTGTGTTGCCTATGTATATGAAAGGGATTTAAGACTCGACGGATTCGGGGACCGTTCCCCCGTTCTTCGTCTTCTAATTCCTACGAAAGAAAATCTTCCCTAAGTGTTGGATAAAGCGACACCTGCACACTAGCTGCAAGGAAATAAGAATTCCAAACAGGCGTACAATATAATCCTGAAAAAAAAAGTAATGAAAAAGATTTTGCGTCTAATATATGTAGCAAAGTCCACATGTCTGCTCTTACTGTGAGGTTGTTATACCCTCTAACTCTTAGGTAAAAAAATTTAATTATTTAAGCACTATGCCGTGAAGACAAATGGGGGAGCGGAGGTATAGCTCCAACATTCTTGACATCGGCACTATATTGAGGTAAGCAGTCAGCTTCAGACTCATGCCGCTTTATCCCCGGAGAAATAATCTCCAATATCCACTGGTAAGGTGGCTGGGTGGGCCCCAGAACCTTCTGGGAAGGGGCACGCGGTATCGTAGTTGCAAGCCGGAAGGTCGCGGGATCGAATCCCGATGAAGTAATTGGATATTTTCAATTGACGTAATCCTTCGAGCCGCAGTATGGCCCTGGGGCGACTCAGCCTCTGGCAGAAATGAGTACCAGAAATTTTCCTGTGGGGAAAAGGGCGGCCGGCGCGTAAGGCTGACAACCTTGCCGCCATCTGTGAGTTGATTGTCTAGAANGGAATTTTGAGTACACGTTTTCCGCTCATGTTTATTGTCGTACAAATATGTACCACAGTTTTGAGTACAAATGCATTGGCAGTTGTTTTGCAATATTACATGCCTCGTTGGATTTGATGTTTATTTGCTACTACAGTTTTTTAGCGACACAATTACAATGCATTCGTCATGTCATTAAATATGCAATCTAAGTTATACATTAATACTGTAGTCGAAATACATGGAACTCCTTTGCTTAACTTTTGGTGCTATATCTCATCGTCATTTACTGGAAATAAAATTCCGACCTAAAATAAATAATATCTACAATAATAACTCAAACTGGCTCATTTTATTTATCAAATTTAATTACTAATTAAATATAAAAAGAGACCTGTGAATTTTTTTACTCACGAAAAGATGAGCACATTAGCACTGCAATGAAAATGTATTCTCAATTTTACAAAGTTGTTCATATTATCTATAGTCATAAAACTATTTTTAGTATTGCTAAATTTTACCTTGTCAGTATATCTCAAATGAAAGCAATTTACCATAACAAGGTCTATATTTTGTGTTATTTATAAGTTTCATACTGTTGTAGTTTTGATGACGTCTGATTTGAACTATATGTAATAATGGATTACATTTGAAGAAAGCAGTCTTCTGGAGTATGGCGCCATATAGATATTTTCTTAACCAACGTTTCGGAGGAACTTTTCGCCTCCATCTTCAGGGTAGAAGAAAAGAATAAATCCGCGAGCGAAACAGCGTGAGCAGATACAACAGACTGTTCACACTAGATCTACACGGCGCCACATCCCAGAAGATGGCGTCCTTCATAGTCACCGCCGTGAAAGCCTCAAATCTTATATGGATTACAATTGATCAGTATAAACCAAAATTATATTTGTTCGACGGTCTTGGCCCACACCCACAATAGCAGTGTAGCACAGGTAACATTTATTACAATTTTGTACACACAACACTATTTCCATGAGGTGGAGTTTGCTGTCTAGGACGAAATGTTTCGGTATGTTCTTAGCGTAAATATAGACCGAGTGGATCCACCGACGTGTTACTGAGGCACGCGGTTGCGTAGTTGGTTGAAGCACTATGCTACAAGCCGAAAGGTCACGGATTCGAGTCCCGATCAGGTGGATTTTTTAATTTACGTAATCCTTCGAACCGCACTATGGCCCTGGGGTCGACTCAGCCTCTAACAGAAATGAGTAGCAGGAATCTTCCTGGGGGATAAAGGGTGGCCGTTGCGTAAGGCTGACAGCGTTGCAATCAATTGTGAGCCTATTTTCTAGAGAAAATGTGGGAGCCTCGGCGTCTCACAGTCCTATGGGCCTTCACGGCCTGTCACAGGGATGGCTTTGCCTTTTTAACTCCTTTATATACTGTAATGGATTGTTCTTTGCATGTTGGTTAAAGTGGTCGGTAGTTTGGTAAATTTGTAGATATTGAATGTTGTATGTGAATGTACGACAGCGAACACACTGTTGGAACCTCTCGGTTCACGTGAAAATTCTACACTGTGTACATGATAAAACAATAGTAGCCAAAAAGTGTACTTGAAGATGGCACACATATGACGAAACATGTCGTCCTAGACAGAAACTCTAACTGCTGGAAATAATGTTGTGTTCACAGAAATACGCGTATAATAATTATTATCTTTAGTGATTTTCACAACAGGATACAGCAAAATATCGACAAGTGGCAGTCTAGAGACGAAATGTAAGAGCGGATACGCAGGGGGCTAACGCTGGCCTCTTTATGGGTTCGTTCCGTGCCCTTTGTTGGTACATCGGACCCATAAAGTGAGGTTATGGACGTAACCAATCAAACCCATCGAAATACAAATATTATCATCATTTCCCATANATGACCAAGGTGATATCTGACTATGTGCTTCAGTCATTTCAGATCACTTGATATTTTCTTGCCATATTATATTTGAGCATCCTGTTACACTCACACAATATATATGAGACAAACACCGTCTTAAATGCAACAATTTAATTGTAGTTCTTTAATTGTAGTGTGGAGGAGGGAAAGAAGAAAGAGCTACAATTAAATTGTTGCACTTAGGACGGTGTTTGTCTCATATATATTTTCCTGCCAATTCATAGCATTTGTCTATATACTATAATAGTTCCACCTGTGAGTGTTACAGACAAACTGCTGTATATGTCAACAGTTTTATGCGATATGACACTGAACTGCCCTCCTCACACTATTCCGGGTGAAACTAGTTAAACTTGTAATAGTATATTGCCATGTTCACGCAGAAGGCTTCTCACTGTAAAGATTTGTCAGAAATTTTAAGTAGTGTACTGAACTTCAGTTCATGCGTAATATTTGCAAATTGCCGACAGCGTCCATGCTCCCACACCGCCCCCCTTCCGGAGTATATTGTCGCAACTGACCACAGTCTGCGCAAAATAACTGTCGGCGAATGAATTTGGGTTCCAGGCTTTGTGACTGCTATTTTCCCAGAAGTAATTTAAATTTGGGAGTTCGATCCCATAGGCTAAAATTAGCAACCACTTGACTAATCCTTTCTTAACTACGTTATTAGTTTGAATTTCATATTAAACGCAATTTGATTGTCGGGGAATTATTTAGTATGCGCCAGGAGGAATGCGAGTTGTAACCGTGAGTGCGAAGCAAAAGAAACAAAAGATGTCTCAATAGACATTCTGAAAACTTCATTTCGTTTTCGGTAATTGGGGACGATTATTGCAAATTGTGAAAAATTCCTTCTTAATTTTTAGGTATGCACATTGTTAATTATACAGTTGGTTAGAATCCTGCATGAACTCTCGAGGTTGCCTAATGTACTGTGAATATTTTTATGAATGTTAAATTGTGAGTTATGGGATGAAGCACGCGTAAAATCTGAAGAGGCTAGCGGTAAGCATGAAAATACCGGGATGGCTACTTTCTGGCCGTGTGCAGTCAAAATATAACACACGTCCGTTACTACTACTACTATTATTATTATTATTACTTCTACTGACACTACTGCTCAACTGCTACTCGTAATGTGACATGTTTGCTATGTAAGTAATTGTGGCTTTTAAATAAATCATACAAAATCACTATGAAAAATATTACAGTGTAACCCACTATATGAAATTATATCAAACTACATTAATTTGTCAGAAAGTTGTCTGAGACAGCCGATAAGGTGTTGTCCTCTATGTTATGAGTTGCATGGTGTTCAATAAGTTCTTCCAGAAAGAAATACGAAACGTTATACAGGAAATTTTATCTTATATGAACAGGGTGGAAGCGAGTGGACGGGCTTTATTTTGCACAAGATAAGAAAAATTGGCGGGCAATGATCCTTAGGATTCCATAAAACACAGGAACTAGCTGAGCGATTATTAACTTCTCCGTACCGTGAAGTTGTTTACTATTATCACACACTTTACAATAAGTGCATATCAGGAGTAGTGTTTGTTTCTGTTGTTTGTGCTGCATGCGTTTCCACATCGTTGCATTTACTTCAACCAAATTTTTCACAATGATAAGGGACCTTCCTAGGACGGCTTTACACACTCGAAGACGTGCATGGAGTCGAGTTCAAGCCAATTTGTTTTCCAATTACTTTTTTTTATAAGAAAAGCACTGGCATCGGGATAACAATGGAATATTTGCTAGGACTGGTAAGAAAATCCAGACTCCCTCCTGTCGTTACCGCGATATGGGGGAAACACAAGGTATCTTGTGTCCTTGGAATGTTTATTATAAATGTTACTTTATTATACTTGTGCATTTCGCCCATGGAACACCGAAGTTCGTGTGTTCATCACTCCTACCCTGTTTCTCCCGAAGGGCAACTCGTAGAGAAAAGTGGTAAACGTTTTAGATGACTATATTGGAGAGACAACCCCGGGAATATTGTAGCATATAGACCCTTTGTAGGTAATGGCCCGTACACACGCAGCAGATAAACGCGTCACTTACGCGCTGACATCACGCAACGATAGAACAGGTTTTGCAAGCGGTGTTTTCTGTGGTCCGCTACGAGGATAAATGATTCTACCCATCGAGTTCAGTTGAGTTAGTGAGTGCGGTGCGGTTAAGCACAGTAGAGTGAAGTGAGTTGATGAGCAAGTTAGTGAGAACTGCTGCAGTTCGGTCGTTGTGAGTCGTTGCTGTTAGAAGCTGGTAGCTGAGGCACGGGGATAGTTTGGAAACCCAGAGGAAGACGGCGAATCAGTGGCATTTGTTGAATAACAGAGTAAGGTGAACAGGAATGATGTCGTAACAATGGGATTTTCTGTATCTTCCAGTCAGCCCATCATAGAAACAAAACTCGTTAAGACAAAAAGAAGATGCTCGCCTTGGGAAGACAAATCCAATAAATTTGTTCGTTTTTCTCCTACGTGCATGAGTTCGAGTCCTTCCGTCTCTGTAAGTCCTCTGTAAGCAGGGTACTGGGATCGTGACAGCAATCCGATCTTTCCCAAAACTCAGGTGGTGCCGATCACGGTACCGAGTTCTTGGGCTGATGGTTGTAAGAGTCGTGAGAGGGAAAATATGGCCGCGAGTCCTGTAGGAATCGGAGCAAAGAATTACTGTGCTGGCGATGGCCGCAGCAATTTATCCCACCGACTAATGTTCGTAGTGTTGTATAAGAACATGTAATAATAAATTACTCGCTATGGTCGTAAAGTGTTTATTCAATTGTCTTTCACCTTTACAATGAAACCGAATGCATTATAACCAGACCTGAATTAACAGTGAATACTGTACTTTGGTGTTACACTTTTCTTCAAATTTTAGCTATTATATTGTCACATGTTTATGGCTGCGTGACTAATAATAACGGATTCTGGATTTCTTAAGGCTTCTTTTACAATCTTTCTTAATCACAATCAATTATAGAGCTATCGCTAATCTGCCCACTTCATCAACCCTAGGACAATCTCCATTCTCGTTCTCGTTCTTCCACAACTACTGCTAGCTTCGATACTGGACTCTCTTACGATATATCCACTTTGCAAGGACCCCATGGAAAACAGAACCTGTATTGTTGACAAAGCTTTTTACCGCGCCGTTGCCTAGCAATTGATCTCGTATTTTTCCGCGCGTCTGCTTCTGCTGGAATGTGTTTAGCGACCCGTTTCCTAGCAATGGGCATGGCGCGGGCCACATAGAAAACAATTCTTGCAATAACTTTTCTATTATTTTGTGCGTGTATTTGGGGAGTGGCCTACAAATTGGTGTACATGTCATATTATATTGTGATACTGGGAAGGAAGGCAAACTTAACTCCGGGCGAAGACCAGATGTGTTGCTTGTCTGTAGTGAACAGAACAGTTTTAATGAAGAACATTATGTGATTACGCTATTGTCATCCCATGCGATGGTGATGCCATTTATATAAGAAAAAAAAAGGAAAAATGCGAGTAAACTGTTTATAGTTACGACATTTGATGTTACTGGTTTGTTATATTTATTTTTGATGGTGCTCAAAATTGCACATTCAATTATTTGCCGTGGTCGCCCAATAACTACGTATTCAGTAATTTTCGGTGATTACAAGCTTATTTCAATTTTCTTGTTCAGCACTCATGACGGATTTTAATTGGGTTTATGTAGGTTAGTCACTTAACAGGCAATGACATTCTTTATTAGAGTTAATTTGCAAACAGGCTTCTGTTTGCTTGTTCAATACTCTATTTATATTTCCGGTTCAGTGATATTTGTCCTCTGTTGACACACCACTTCGGCGGCCTTGTAGTACTAATAAATTAAACTTAACAAGATTTCATTCGCAAAATCGGAGTACGCATTCAACTGATATAATGGGGTAATGACGCAGAAACTGGATAATATAGTAATATTTATCCAAATGTAAAGCTCTTCTTTGTGGTTAAGCTTTAGTCTGTTCAAGGGAGGCATCTGCTATCTTTATGGGCCAGACAATGTTATGTTCAACATATAAAGTGGGTTACACTGTCGGTAGTCTTAATACTGAAACCATAGTCATATGATATGGTACTGAAGAGCCACAATTACAGACAGATATTTTATTATTCTGAGGTTAGTGACGACAACTTCGTATTCAAAAAGCCCCGGATTCGAACAGAACTGCTACTATCCATCTATGGCTCTAGAGTCCTTTTTTGGGCTTTACTCGTATTTTCAGTTTCTTAATCCTATACACCGTCCGTAGGACACCTTGGACGGGGATCAGCCTGTCGCAAGACCTCAGCCTATACACAGAACAACATAAACACAGACATCCATGCCTCGAGTGGGATTCAACCCACGACCCCATTATTAGAGCAGGTGAAGACTGTTCATCCTTAGACCGCGAGGCCACTGTGATGGGCATTCAACCCGCGCTACTGGTTTTAAAATAAAAACGAGAAGACACAGGCTGAAAAGTAATCTGATGAGCCTACTTTTATATTTTTCGTTTTTCAAAATAGGAAAATCAAGTGCCTATCATTTTATATTCATCATATATTTCGAAGCAAATTTAATCTAAAGTCAATTTCGTCCACTGCTTACCGGGTTAATATTAAGGCCCAGAAAATCGCATTCATGACATTGCCTTTAGTGTATTCTTAAAGAGAGTTCAGACTTGCTGCCGACCGACATGTGATTGCTGCAAGTGTAGTTGATCTGCCTTCCCGTTGCAAACTTCAGGATTTGATGTTCAGATCCTTACTCATGGAGCTGAGCCCTTCTCGAGAAGCCGCCGATTATGCAGCCACTCAAGAACTTCCCAGCATTTTAGGGAACCCGGAGGTTCATTACCGTGCTCACAAGCGCCCTCTAGCGATCCCTATCCTGAGCCAGATCAATCGAATCCATCCCATCCCATCCTATCTCTCTAAGATCCATTTTCATCCTGTGTGAATGTGAGGCCATAGCTTATTTAAGATTTCGTCACTTGGGTCAGTTTTTTATGGAACCAAGTGACTTTTATGACGCCCCCATAAGCAGGGTCCTTCACTTTATTAAAAGTTTAGGATTAATAAAGGGGTAATCCAAGGGGAAGCACAATAGATCATTGAAGGTCGCAGTGCGGGGGCCGGTTTTTATGGTCCACCCCTTACATACATACAAGATCCATTTTAATATTATCCACCCACCTACGCCTTAGTCTTGACATTTGTCTCCTTCCTTCCGGATTCCCGACCAATATCATACGAGTTTATCCATTCCTCTTCTTCCTTATTCATGCTACATGCTCTTCCCACCCCATCCTCCTTGACTTGATTATTCTAATTATACTTGGAGAAAAGTACAAATTAGATCCTTCTGTTCCAAAACAAAATTGAAGCATCTGTGCAGAGGCAGGTTTCATTCTTCCCGTTCAGGGCTGTAACATCTCACTTAGAGAACTGCTCCTTTAAACACGCAATATCGGTGGGACTTCAAGAATATTAAATCCAGGTAATCTCACTCAGATTTCAAGGGCCCTTAAACGTTGGTCGTGGAGACGTAATATAACCCTGAATAATCTAATAAGAGCTCTATGTCCGCTGGCGAGGAGATACCGACTGGCGTGGAATGCAACCTAATTAGAATCGAATTCGAAAGGAATTCATTCCGGAATCGTGAGTCTTCTTAAGTAGGCAAGCAATTCCTGTCTTATCTCAGCCCACTGTTTCACTCCGTTTCAACTCTTTTAGCTTCTTGAGTTATACATGGAAATTCCATACAAATTCCTTCCATTTCGTACCAAAAGGAACGCAGGAATTCTTTCTTACATGTTATGAAGCATGGATTGTAACCTGAAGAGCAGAAGAATAGCTCAGTTATTTTGTATAGGTTTTCAGAAATAATCTGCTTTCGATCATGCTTCGGTCATAAATGATCACCGACACCTTAAAGAAAGAACATGAATCAGCAATACGAAATATTAAACAAGGATCAAACGAAGTGCAGTTGATAACGATTCAAATCACTGAGCTTCAGTATAACAGTAGGTTTAACTTTGTAGGAATTTCTGATATTTTAATTTTATTATTCTTACATACCGATCGTGACGTTGCCTTTAATGACCGGTATTTCCTCCCCTCCTCCAAGATGGTAATTTGCGACCGAAATATGTCTGGTTTTAATTGTACGTAATAAGCATAATAAATTGGATATTGGTGGGAGAGCCAGAAGGAAAGAGACCATTAGGAAGACCAAGAGGTAGGTGGGTGGACAATATTAAGATGAACCTTAGAAAGGATGGAATGATATGAACTAGATTGATCTGGCTCAGGATAGGGACCAGTGGAGCGCTCTTGTGAACACTGTAATGAACCTTCGGATTCTATAATATGCTGGGAAGTTCTTGAGTAGCTGCACAATTTTCGGCTTCTCAAGAAGAGCTCAACTTCATGAGTGAGTGAGCGAGTGAATGAAGGAAATACAATGTTACTACAAATGATTCATTCCATTTTAGGACACTATATTTTCCAAAGTATTACACATAAAAATATGATTTATACATGAAAAGAACTGCAAACTCACCACGTTTTCATCGAGATACACCACTTGGCAGCGTGAGTGCAGTTACTCACAAAATGGCGACGAAGCTGGAAAAGAGTTTTTGTGTGTTGGAATATGCGAGATGTTCGTCTGTTCTTGTAGTGCAGAATGCATTCAGAGCAGAGCACAGAAAAAACCACCAAGCAAACAGAGCATTCTGCGGTGGTATTGGCAGTTTAAGGATACTTGTTGTCTGTGTAAACGGAAAAGCACGGTGCGACCAATATAGTGTTTTGAAATGGAATGAATCATTTGTAGTAACCCTGTACATAAGATATACTCAGATGGGGACTTCACATCTTGGTTAACGTAAAACGTTCGTCGGCAAAATTAACCCTATCAAATTCAAGAAGATTACTCATCAATTTTTGGGTGTATAATTCCCGTTTTAGAGTTAAAGAGCTTGCGTTTATTCTAATTACACCTTCGTTAGCTATTCTCGGAACCAGAATATTCTCTAAGAATATGTCTCCGATCAATGGTGTTTATGGTTTTGCGTATTTCAGTTTATAAGTCAATAACTATGATGCTATTTCGCGTTACTCTTGTCTTACTGACTAGTCCTGTATGTACTTGAGCCGCTTGGTGTAATGATGTTACTTCTTCCATCTGCTGACTTGTAATAATATGAGGACTGACTGTTGTGTTTTTGCTTCCAGAGTGTGCATATGGCTCATGCTTTGCGACGGATCTCATATGCGACCTGTGACCCGGAACACGCTCAGTTCAGCTTCCTGGCGAGAGAGCCTAAGGGACATTTCAGTCTACAGTACTGCCACTCATTCCTCGCACAATCTGCAGAACAGGTAGGCCCCACAAATGTGCATATTGGCTTCATTTGGAAATTGTTGTTGGTCTCAACATTATGCTTGGTCACACTGTACACATTTCTCTCTGATTCATTCGTACACATTAGAGCATTCGAAAGACACGATTTATCCAAATATGCACGCTGTGAACTTAAAAAGTTACTGGAAGACGGCTATATTTGAATACGAAGACACTTCATTTGATAGAATATGAACGTACAGAAAGCAGTGTCACGTCCTAGAGGTGAAGTTGAAGATTACAGCATCTACTGAACATACTTTCCACTGTCGTTTTTGTTCTCTCATCTTCTGCTCCTATACGTGACAACTACCAACTCTAACTTCTGACTAAAGTACGTGCAGAATGGCAGAATGATGTATGTGGATATTAGATTTTCCCTTCTGACTTCCGAAATATGTAATTATGTAATCAGTTATTATAGAATAATTGATAACACCATCCAGCGTGATTCAATTTATAGATATGTATTGCCTTTACATGTTTCGGTGAGCTGTGACCATCTTCAGAAGGCAATAAAATGAATATGTTTAGGAATTACTGTTACATAGCTCGTAACATATATTTAGAATTATTATATAAAAATTATTTGCATTAAAATCTTATTAATGTCTAATATTTAAGATCTTGAACCTATAAGATTAGTGTCCTTGTGCCTCTTCTGTTAAAACGGAAAGTTTGGGTACTATTTGTCGTCCTCAAGAGGTCCAAGCAGTGATGCCTCTTTCCTAGCTCGTTAAGATTCTGTGTTGTTGTGATGTCGAGTTGTTTACTAGTGTGACGGACTAGAATGAATACAGTTAAGCTAATGCAATCAGTCTTTTAGACCTGAGCTTGACGCTGTGGTACTCTCCATTTTACCGATTGTCATCATACTTTCAAAGTAAATCAGTGCAACCCTAGACTGGACGCATTTGAATACCATGCGTTGATTACTCATCTAGGAAGGCGATAAACGACGCTGTGACCATGCACAACCACAAGCCTGTTCTACTCCATGACTTAGCCCACAGCAAGTCTTTCTGTATTCTCTGCTTTTTTTTTTCCTTGGCACTACAGCTCCAGTGGGCCTAGGCCTACCTCCATGAACTTCTCCGTTCACTTCCGTTTTTCTAGATCCTACACATACGGTAGGACTCCTTGGGCGGGTGATCAGCTCCTCGCAAGGCCTCTACCTGTACATAAACACAGAAAAACGTACACACACAAACTAAACATCCATGCCCTGAGTGGAATTCGAACCCACGATCCCGGTTTCAAGCGAACGAAGACAGTACATGCCTTAGACCGCTCGGCTACCGTGACCGGCGTAATTATATGCTTACATACGTATAAGTTACGTATGAAAATGTTGGTATACTCTATTGGTCTATAGAAGATTTGACGATTACAAGGGATGAAATTTAGGTAGGTGGGTGTCAGCATTCGACGAAGTATGCAGCCTCCATCCTCAGAACAGATGGATGCTTTATGCTCCTTCGAAATGTCTACATGGTATGATAGACACAAAAGTGCACTATGGTCGGTTTCATATGTTTCAGTGAAAGAATCGTTCATCGTGTGGAACCCCTCCCTTTGCTGTTTCGACGACGTTGCCTCTCTCACATTTGCAACTAGCAATAGGAGCTAAGCTGTGGCCTATCGCACACAATTTTCCCCTCTATCAGAATTTATTTATGTCGGCAAGGATACCATCAGTTGTCATCAAATGTTGCAAATAAATTTACGCATTTAAAAAGACTGGCAACGGCTCCCAGAAGGAAAATACAGACTCATCTCATGAAGAAAGCCGTCTTCTGGGATGTGGTGCCGTGTAGAAATTGTGTTAACATCCCAGAAGACGGCTTTCTTCATAGTCACGTCCGTGAAAACCTCAAATCTTACATTCATCTCATGAACTTCATTCGTATGTCTGCGCATTAAATCTGTCAGTTAAATATTATAGTAGAGACTCGATATCTTTCCTTATTGTTATTTATGAACAATTTTGCATCTAGAAGTTTTAAGAAAATCAGGTATTTGTTGCGATAACTGTCTTCCCGACCGCGTTGCCAGATGTCTGCTGATGAAAAATTCTTCGAATGCCCTTTAATTAAAGGCAAAAATTAGCAGTTTTGGTTTATCCAAGTACATTAAAGGAACTACAGACGTAATCTCGGTAGATCTTTACTTCTTGATATATTTCTTAAGTAATCCCGGAAAAATAAGTTTAATTACTGCAGTGTTCCATAAGGTACTTCCCTTCTGTAAGATTTGAGGATTTCACGGCGGTGACTATGAAGAAAGCAGTCTTCTGGGATTTGGCACCGTGTATATGTGGTGTTAACCGACGTTTCGGAGGAACGTATCGCCTCCATCTTCAGGGTAGAAGAAAATATATAAGAAATCTGCAAGCGAAGAGACCGTGAGAACCGGTAAAAGCAGACAGTCTCCGCTTGCAGATTTCTTATATATTTTCTTCTACCCTGAAGATGGAGGCGATACGTTCCTCCGAAACGTCTGTTAACACCACATATACACGGTGCCAAATCTCAGAAGACTGCTTTCTTCATACTTCCCTTCTGTTATCGAAATACAGTAATATAGTAAAGTGTGTATCTTAGAACTGTAAATAATAAACTGGCTACGTTGATTTAATATCTTGAAACATTATAAGGGAACAACTTCACAATTTCAGTGACGCTGTTTACTTTTTTCCTCGTCGGGGTTTGAATAGGTTGCTAGGCAACGAGGGTCGTCCCTGCGGGCTTCTGTCATGGGTGCGGTGTGTCCAGTATCCACGGTAACATTGACTTCCTGCCCGATGAAATCAATTTGTAGACCTCTCCGTTCTACTAAAGATTATATTTATTTTATTGTGTTTTATTTCGTAATTTCGCATTATGTCCTGGGGGAAATATCAGCTTTGCTGCCGAGTCTATGACTTCCTAAAATTTTAATTATATTAACGTGATTTTTTAAGAAAGGGATTTAAAATACAGTTTGAAGTCATATTGTCATTACACTTTTCATTGTGTATTATAGAGACTCGTGTAAACACAAATTGAAGAATGGGCGACTAGCGAAATAGCTCTAGCGCGTTCGCGCCGGTGTACAGAGTGGTCAAAGCCCCTGTGCATGAGACTGACCTCTCTTAGTTATTTGCTTTATATTTGTGTGGATTTATTTGATGTATAAGATCTGCGAAATAAAGTTCTGCAGTTAGTGAGAACTGTTCACGGTTTCTCAACAACAAAAATTATTGCATTGAAATATATAAGTAAATATAAAAGTAAAGTAAAGTAAAGTAAAGCTAAGCTAAGCTATCCCTGTACCGGGCCGTGAAGGCCCATAGGGTTGTGAGACGTTGAGGGTCCCACATTATCTAGACAGTGGGCTCATAGATGGCGGTAAGGCTGTCAGCCTTACGCGCCGTCCGCGCTTTACTTCCCAGGAAAATTATTTATTTAATTCCTGGTATTCATTTCTGTTAGAGGCCAAGTGCTCCCCCGGACCATAATGCGGCTGGAAGGATTAAGTCAATAGAAAAAAATCCAATGACCTCATCGGGATTTGAACCCGCGACCTTCAGAGTTGTAGCATAGTGCCTCAACCATATATATTGTATATACTCGTGTGTATATATATATATAGTTTTAATTTGGCTGGCCGCCTGTCTATGCTGAGAGAGAGAGAGGGAGAGCCGTGTGGGGCGGGATGGCAAAGACGGGGGTGTCGGAGTTCGAACAAGAGCTCTCTTCTCCACAGCGTCCAGACCGATTCTGGGGCCCACCCAGCCTCCTATCAAATTGGTACCAAGGGCTCTTTTCTCGGGAGTAAAGTGGTCGGACGTGAAGCTGGCCGCTGACATCCAGCTAATGCCGAAATCAAGAATACGTGGATCTATAAGTCCACTCCCCCATATGTCTTTATGGCGCAGTGCTTAATTAGCCAAGCGTAGAGAGAGAGGGCCGCTCCAGTTCTTCGTGTCCGGATTGTAATCACTCGTCACCATGACACGAGAAGGCCAGTCAGTGATACAGACTCATAAGTGGAAGTACCGGATACTTTTATTTGCTGCTCATCACACGGTACTTTCGCAAGAAATCCACCAGTCCTCGAACCTTGAAAAATATCAAGCAATTTGTCACCGTCCTCCTGTACACAAATCTTGTTCCTAATTACATGAGCTGGTTGAACCGATCACAGTTCAGTCACGCGGATTGAATGAACAGGAAAAATATTGTATTATGCCATTATTATGTTAAATTTTGTCTCAGGAATATTTTATATACTGTGGGACCTACACGAAACTTCGAGAATTGAGTCTGTTCTCGTTTTCAGGATTGGTTGTCAGTGAACTCAAACTTCTTTTATAGTGTCACGTGATTGAGTGACTGTAGACGGGGTTTGGATTGGTAATTGGATTTATTGAACTCTTACAGAACGTAACACCAAATAACTATAGCGCTTACGTTTATCCACCCACTCTGCAGTTCAATACATCGCTTACGAACTCTTCCCAGTCTGCTGTATCTTCACCGGTTGTCATCTGGTAACGACTTCAACGTCGCAGCTTCACGGCTTCTGTGTTCTCGCCCTTACTGGCCGGTGACTATTTCACATCTAACTCATTGCACCGACTAACTTCCAGGCTGGCGGCCATCCTACACAGACCTCCTACTCTTCTCTTTGGGGCGTCTCAAGATACTCGCAAAATGGCAGCTGGCCCCCGTATATAGCCTCGGCACGGACCGCACAGAAAACACCGCTTCCAACAGCGCTTCTGTTGTTGCGTGAATGTCTGTTGCGGCCATGATCTAGCAACTCCCGTTGTTTACAGAGCCATTACTCAGCAACGGCTATTGTATAGCTGCTTATTTTGCGGTCTTTGCATAGTAACAGGCCTACAGACCATAGTATTTTATACATAAATGGAGTGGGCTGCTAGGACTGAAGCCTGAAGCTTTGGTTTACAAGGCTAGCCTTATAGTGGCTGTTGTTCACACGTAGTACAGGTCCCGGATTTAGTTGTGGATTAGGGTTTGCTGGCCGCTACGTGAAGCCTTTCGGGGGTTCTATTCATTTACCTAAATAAATTTGACTGTGTCAGAAAACACCCTAACGTTGACTTCATAGGAATGAGCCATTAATATCATGGGCCATATTTTTACTACTTTTTGTTAAAATCTGTTTCCGTTCTTACTATTGATATACGCACACATTTCCTTCATCAGAAATTGACTTCAATTGAAGGAACAATATGAATCAAAATTCAAATATTCATGAAGTATTATTAATATGTATACCTAATATTATATTGTAGCATCCTGATGTACTTTTCCTTTAACGTCTATTATTCACAGCCTCACGTGCAACATCGCCTCCCACAAAACTTGTTAACTTCAAAAGTTTAAGAGTTCACTATATGTTTCCGCCAATGTGACCATCATCAGATGTTAAA
This sequence comes from Cryptotermes secundus, assembly GCF_002891405.2. Taxonomy (NCBI): domain Eukaryota; kingdom Metazoa; phylum Arthropoda; class Insecta; order Blattodea; family Kalotermitidae; genus Cryptotermes; species Cryptotermes secundus. Next base: position 43,967 of record NW_019737432.1, read on the forward strand.
ATCTTTTTGATATCGAAACTGCTGTCTTTTGTCGTTAGTGTACTATATGTAGGTCTCTTGGACGCGCTTGTGTGTTGGAGTTGGTGCGTTGTGTTCTCCCTCGCTATGTGTTTTGCAACATGTCTTGTTCCTGATTCAGGAACACGTAAAGGCGCGTCCACATTACTCGTGCTCGTGCTCGTGTTCGTGTAACTCGCTATGCTCGCTAGTAATGTGGACGATATTACAAGTCACGAGACAAGCAAATTTAAAATTTTTAATTTAAAAACTATAGCCAAGAAATTAAAATACGACTACAGCCTATACACACTACGAGTAAATATACGGATCCTCACGCGCCGAAGCCTGGCGAGCAACTGAAGTAGTGTGGACGAAGATTTACNATGTAGGTCTCTTGGACGCGCTTGTGTGTTGGAGTTGGTGCGTTGTGTTCTCCCTCGCTATGTGTTTTGCAACATGTCTTGTTCCTGATTCAGGAACACGTAAAGGCGCGTCCACATTACTCGCTACATGTACTTCTTTCTTTAATGTTTTCATACAGAATAGTGATTAATTTGTAATTTAGACTTTGAAGTGTAGAGTTCTCGGCTGCCAGAATTGCAGCAATCATTAAATCCTCTTGACGTAACATAAAACTTAAGTATCGTTTTGCCGTCTAACGGAATTGAACAGTTTTTTACCGGCTGCATCTGTCACCAGTAATGTTAAAAACATTGCTTCGGTTTCCCCTGCCAGTCTTCATTCCACCAAATTCTCCATCAACATAATCACCCGGGGTAGTCTACAATAGGCCAATCAGTGGCCGCCGTGCCGAGTGGATCCAGTTGGACTCCACCCCTCACTAAGCAAAAAAAAGAAAAATTAAAAACATTAAGAATCATCATTTGAATTTCACAACATGAAGCTTACGTTCTCACTACCGAACCTGTAAATTACAATGAAGGACTTCGATGATATGAAGTCTCCAGTGTTGCCAGAAAATTTCACAGATCGTCCTAAAAACAATTGAATCAATATCCTCCTCTATGTACATGCCCGGTAATTTTTAATGCCGTTGTCCTTCTTTGCCTAGTCAGGATTCTTTATTAAAAATACCTAGAATAAGTCCTAAACTGATTTCATAGGTTCTTTTTTATTTTCCCCAATTGTACATCTAATTCATTAAGTATCTTACTATAATTCCCAAGATTAAATTCTTTTGCCCTTCTAAACAGTTCCTTCGACTTCGACTGTACAAAAAATAATTTTCCCTTCTCTCATGTGTCTCTAATATTTGTCTTCGTCGGAATTGACTGTACATTCCTTTAAAGAATGTGCTTCCTTTCCAATAGACTAATAATCAAGTACTACAATAAAAATAGTCTTGAGAAACGTAAGCAATTCTGAAACCCATCAGGAAGTGACCGCCTTTAGACTGCCTCGATTTTCTAACAGAATACATTCTTTGCAACAGTTTATTCTACAAAACTGTAAGGACAACATTTTCATCCTTCTCAGACTTATTCGCTAAATAAATTGCTTTAGCCATTGCAAGAGGCTTCACATTCTCTGCTATAGTGATGTCAAGAAGGGCATTCTTAATTTCATCGTAACTCTCTTTCAAAACCAAAATGGTATTACCTCTTTTAGATCACCGTGTATCATACATGTTCGTTTTCTTTCGTTCAAGATGAGATTTTAATACATTCCACCGAAGTGCAGATGTTGATTAAAAATGTACCCAATTTCTGAACAAAATTAAAGGAAAACTTCATGGCATCTTGACGAGACTCTACTGTGCTATTAACCAAAAAGAGTAAACGAGTGACTCGAACACAGATTACGGAGATGTCAGGCCTTCATATATGGCCTTCAGAAATGACTGAACCAGCCACATGATTTGCGTGACGTTGAGGTTTTGGGGTTTAAGCTTCACTTGCTTTGACACCTTCACTACATACTCACTTCAGTTGACTCTAATGCATCAGGAACCTGACAAACAAGTTTACAAAAAGACACTATACAGTAGAATCTCTCTATTTTTCTGCAAGCCATTTTCTTTTCAGCTTCTCACTTCCCAGCACATAATGATGCTTTATGTTATGCTTTAGAATAACTCGGTTCATATATACCTGTTCATTAAATTACATTTCACAACACACAAACAACACGTGGAGTAAATCTTAGTCCTTCCAAGGGTTTTATAAAATGGGACAGCCGAAGGCAGTGATTAAACAAAGTGTTAGGTATGGCAGTGGTCTGCTTGGAAGGTGCCTAAGGCATTCGTTTGTACAACACTCTCAATTCAAAGTCAAAGTAATATTGCGACTGAAAGTCAGTCAGTCAGTAAGTCTTGGTGTCGAGCCCCATCTAGGGCTCATGACCAGATATTAATTATTACCGTTTGACAGTTACGGTCTTGTCTTTGTGGACGCCCTCTCTGACGAGAGGACGGGTCTGCCTTTTGCATATGCTGCTGGTCCTTGCCAGCGTGGTCTTTCTCGGGTCCGAGTCCCTTGGGACTCGCAACCGTAGTTTACTGTCTCACATTTGAGACTTCCATTTTCGTCGCCTCCTACGACTCGCAGGGCCACGGTGGAGGTATTCGACCACACCTCCACACAGGGGAGCCACGAGACGGACCCAATGGAATACACCGTTTCCAGACGTTCCCTTATTGTGAACGTGTTTGTAACCACGGAGTTCCCTAGCAACGGTCGTCTCTGGCTTCACTATTGCGAGCTTTCATCTGCCATATCACAGTAAAACGAATTAAGCTTGCCACAAACGTTTAGAGAAGCAAGTCACATGGTTGACATTGCTACTCCGTTGTAGCTTTGTGAAGCTCTCGTACGTAATTACTGGCGATTGCAAGCGTAGCGGATACTGAAGTATGTACGAAGGAATTAAAATAATGCAAGTAAATCATAACCTTTACCTTACTGACTTCTCATATTTAACAACCCCACGTTGTTCTTCGGTGCGTAATCATATATTATTTCCGAACATAACTGCCGCTTCGTGTGTCTAAAATGAAATAGTCTATCAGATAATGTTTTTAAAAGATGTTATTTATTGTTACTCGTCTGTTTTATACTCTCCCAAAGGAAAATGCAAAAATAGCAAGAAAAACTCGAAGCGTGGTGACAGTTTCCATTCCATCGGTCTCTTCTTTATGATGTCAGTGTACAGTCGCTCCCCCTCAAAAATGGCATTTATGTGTAGTTCTGTTGTTATGTAGTGTGTCATTCATTTTACATTATCACGTGAACCAACAGAGAAAACACCTCTTGCAACACCGGGTCTATTGTTGCGTGCGTGTACTGCGGGCGTTGCCTAGAAATGGGTGTACTATATTTTTGGTTGCGTATTTGTTGCGGGCTTGTGTACCAAGTCGTTCCCTAACAATGGGTCTGCATATCACAATATGTAGATAGTGTACATAGATAGGGGGTTGGAGGACGAGGAATTTTACTTTACAAATCAGAATTGAACTTGGAAGAAAACAAAACATAAAGGTAAGAAATTAAGAAGAACAAAAATTCGCCATCTTTCTTTTAACTTGCATAAAAATATGAGAACTATTCTGTTGAATAACAGCATGTAACGCCATTCGCTTTGCCTAACTTCAAACATAATTTGATGTTGGCTCTCTCTTCAACCGCCATTTTCCGACGAGCGTCAGAACAGTACTGTTTCATTCAAGGTCAGAACACATGATGCAGCGATACTTGCGCTTTGAAATTATAGACAGCCACAGCTGAAACTTGAAGAATCTTAGCGCCACAACTCGCCAACTGATGGCACTGCAGGGCAAATTTAAAAAAAAAATAGTCCTAATGAATCCTGGACACACCGTGTATGTCTAGCTGTAAGATCAAAGAAGATTTTCTCCAAAAACCACCAAGAAACAATAATTACTAAATCCCTGCATTTTGATGGATGGGGTGCTAATACTGCCTTCCGGGAGATTCACGTGTGTCAGTCTTCTGCGCCTTCCTTCTTGATGTTGCCGCATTTTCAAAGCTACGTCGAAATAGTCCTCTGAATTCTCCTTTCTGTTCTCTTCAAAATGTTTTCACTGTATTTACCGTGGATTTCACCATGTCATGTTTATGGAAATTTAGAAATCATCCATTTGGAAACAGTGTTACGCAATACAAGCGTAATATGTATGACGAATGTGGCTCTTATTGCCGAGAGCAATGTCAGAACAAGAGGAAAGAATGTTCACTACGGGCGAACAGGCACACGTCAACGATAAGTGAGTCCGACGTTAAATCTAATTATAGTTAAATTCAACCACACAAAACTGACTTACACTTTTTTAACAACGCGGAAACAAATTATAAAAAGTTTGAATTGTTATCTGAACTTCCAGAACATACATGCGTTAACACAGCGAGAAGCAGTTCAACTCCTGCTGAATATGCGCGTGACCCCACTGTGATTTAGATTTTCGGTTCTCCGATACAATACATCATTAATCAAAAGGCAGAATCGTGACGGCCGATTAAGAGCGCAGACGGAAAACTGCTGGGGACAGTTCCTTCAGTCACCTGCATCGCAGCTACAGAAGAAATTACTTTCAACTGACTTCTTAAGAGATGTATTCCATTGGTGTTTCTGTTAGTGAAAATTTCACAAGTTTCGTACTTAGTTTATAGACAGCTAACTTTGCAGTAGTAGCGAACTTCTAATTTAAGCAACTAAAATAATTGTTATCAAAGTGACAAATCCAACACTAATTGTAACGAACAGAATCAACGGCAAATGGTAACGCAAATAAAGTAACTCTTCTTGTTACATGGTTTTCTATTATGAATTTAATTCTTGAATTTAATAAGCTGAGAAGAATACTTGGACAAATGAAAAAATGGGAAGTTGGAGAAAGCTGCATAATGAGGAGCTTTATAATGTGTGCTCTTCACCAAATATAATTAGGATGATAAAGTATAGGAGGATGAAATGAGCAAGGCACGTAGCAAACATGGGTTAGAAGAGGAATGCATTTAAGGCTTTGAAAGAAAGCGAGAGGAAAAGGGACGACTAAGTTGGAAGGTAGTATTAAGATGGGACTTAGAGAAATACGATGGGGTGATATAGATTGGATTCATCTGGCTCAGGATAGGGGGCAATGGAAGGTTTTTGTGAACAAAATATTGAGCCTTTGGGTTCCATAAAATGTTGGGAAATTCTGGAGTCTGAACGATGGGCGGTTTCTCAAGAAAGATTCAGCTCCGTATACTTAGTTAGTTAGTTAGTTAGTTAGTTAGTTAGTTAGAGAGTCAAGTTGGTCGGTTGGTTGGTTGGTTAGTTAGTTAATTACATGTTATAGAAATGATTGCGTATAATTTTAAAGTCAGATTCTCGTGTGATAACTTCGAAAACCACTGGCATAATGTTGTACAAATACATGACAGCTTGTGCTTAGAGTACATGGAAACATAGTCTTTCTCTGCCCACAGAGAAGTAGTTCGGCTCCACTAGAAGATATCACGTTCTTACTGGAAATCTGTACAGGACCATCTTTTGGCAGACGGTGATAGTTCTGAAGTAGAGATTCTCTGCAGCCCATTGCTGGCAGCTTTACTGTGAGGGACTCACAAGACAGTAAGAAATGTATCCCCAGTGGTGGAATAATTCATGTTGTGCCTTTTTTTTTTTTAATTCCCCCCATAGCTGCTCTCACAGACTTCTTTCTCTGCTGAGATTTCTTCCAGTCGCGCCCACGCGGCATTGTGTGCTCTCTCTTTCTCAAACCTCCCCTTCACCCTTGTGGGACTGTTAGCCACCCTTTTGCTTGTTTGCACTCTGTTAAAGATCGCAGTGATAAATGGTGATCTACAACAACTGGTTGAGCTTCCGTAGGCTTGCTTCTGGTGTGGAAGACTAGATTTAGTTTGGGGATTTTTAATGGAGTGGAAATTTGGGGTTCAGGATTTGTTGTTTCTTAGCACCAATTCTCACATCTTAAGGGGATGAGAGCAATACGACGCACTTGCCAATTATGATAGTGGTTTAGGTGTTACAGTGGCATAATGGAATAGTAATGACATTCATTATGGTAAACGAAGAAGAACAAGAAGAAGAAGAAGAAGAAAATCTATCTGGAAACGTAAAAGGATTCGTTTGCTCTTGAATTCACCTCTTGAGACGTCTTTGTTTTAGTAACTTCGTTAAGAACGGTTAGTCGCTGGCTTCCCATCGCGGCGGTCCACAGTACATTATGTTGTACTGTGGAGTGGGTGATGTCAATTCCTTGGCGCTGAAGCCTCTGACAGACGTTTGAGCCAACCTCTAAGACAAGATTAGTGGGACAGCATGTGGAAGGGAACAAACCGCGACCTCTAAGACCAGGAACTATGGCTTTGGTTTGTCCGTCCCCTAATTAAGCTGTTTCCCTGCATTTGATACCCTTCTGTATACGTTGCGTGTTGATCTTAGCTTCACCCTTCTCCTATGGGAAGCAAGCGATCTCCCAGTACTGTTATCTGGAATTATACGGTACCATTGCAGGTAGTCGAATCGATTATCTGCTGAACACGTATCGGGCATTACTACTTACATGATAATATAATATTTAGAGGAAAGGTTTCTTTAGTGAAGGAAGGAAATCATAGATGTTAAGAATGACCAGTGAGGAAATAATTTGTCTTATCGCAATCAAAATCTTCACCGACTTCCATCATAAATGTAATCAGCCCACGCTTATATCGAGTTTAATAAAACAGTCCAAGACTTAGGCCTATATTATTATTTTGATAATACTTGAGTGAAATTTTTAAGAATCGTTTGCGAGTAATCATCAACATGTTTTTATTTTCCAGAATTATTATCTTTATGGAATCTTGCCTGAGTCATTATGGCTATGAGTGTCTCAAGCATTCAACCACTGTTTAAGCTGAGGTAATAGGTGTGGAGAATATTGAGTCAGGGATGTTATTAATCTGTCTATTATCACGAAATGAGGACCACACCTGACCAGAACCAAAGGCTACGAAATGCCGAAGTGACTTGTGTGTAATTAAATAAAACAATAAAATCACACATAAATTATCAACTCTTTCTAACGCGCCTTAAAATGTCCATCTTATTATTTAAAGTATGGATAGAGGAGCATATAAATATTGGCTGTTTCTTACAGCCGGAGTTCCTGTCTAATATGTTATATGTTTTAAAATATGTAGCTTCATATTGCTGTCGTCTCATAACAAACGCTAGAAATACTGCGTACGTTTAACGTCTGCTGGGGTAAAGAGAGTAGAAATTCTTTTATCTGTACACATAATTACTTATACCGTACACTTCCTTTATTTCATATTGTGACTTACACATACCAACAGCACATTTTAAACGTCTGAGACGATGGGAAATTCATTACATGTCAATTATATGTTGAGCATTGAACTGGCTGCAGTAAATTTAGTATCCATAAAAATTTGGGAGTTGCATCTGTTCCCATCCTCAAGTGATTAGCTGCCATTGTACATATATTTTTTAAATATTTCTTTATTTGTAAGACGTGTGTCAGCTGTTGTTACAATGCACGGTGACCAACATCTCAGTAGTAACAGACGAAGATTACCTTAATTCATTACACTGAACTCGTAAAGGAAACTACAGTGGAACCGCGATTTAATGATCCCTGGCCCAACCAGCATGTGGCGCAGCAGCACCAAAACCGGGCCGAAGAATGTAACACTGTTGTCAGGTTTCCATTTGAAGTCCAAATATCGAAGGGTGCAAATGCAACCAGGAACATTGTCGTAGTGGAACGTCGCTTGCAAATAAAACAACTGCCAACGCCGCTGACGCACATGTGACTGTAGGCCTGTGCTGACTCGAAGCGAACAGAGCTGAACGCTGATACAAGGATAATTAAATTGCATAGGGCTGTAAGTAAACAGAGCCGAACTCTTCTTCAGAGGCTAACGATAAGCTTTTCAATAAATTCCTATCCTTTTATGGGAACTGAAAGCCCAATCGTATCTTCACAGTACTCGGCCAATGGGCACCATTTTGAATCAAATGAATCTAGAACACGCGTTCATACATTATCCTTCCATTTTAACCTGGTCCCCCCTAACGGTCTGTTCCCTTCAGATTTTTCGAATGAAAGTTTTGATTCTGTGTTCCTGCCCTTTCGGTGTTATTTCAATGTAGGCCCTATACTTAAAAATCATTCGTCTGGTGATTATAAGGAGTATTTTCATTTCATGAGAATACCGTGTTTGAAACATGATTTTCATCTTGTTCCATTGCACTTTATGCGCTCTTGAGTCAAACTGTGTAAGTGAATACACAACAAAGGGTCATGTCTGTCCAACTCAGGCTTCCTATCCGAAATAAGCTGGCCAGTATCGATGAATTTTTGGTTTCCTCGAATTTACGTAATTTCGGCATCTGCCAAACAGTTATTATCCATTCATTACATGAACCACTGATTCAACTTTTCCAAGTTTCTGTAATACGTTACATCGTACTAAATGTCAGTGCATGAGAAAAAGTATACACCTCTGAAAGATCTATGAATATTAATTTAAGACATATGTGTTTGTATGTAGCGTATATTTAATGAAAAACAAATTAAAACAGTTTGTGACTATCTGCAGTTTTATCACAATTGTTCTGCGTCTGCAGTACATGTACATCAAGGGTACTGAAGTAATGACCCAAACGCATGGAGCCTGGCCACGAATCCATTGCCTGTCATGAAGATTGAGGTCGGGCCTATGCAGACTGTTTATGTATCTTTGTCGCTCCTGTATTTCTGCATTTTGTGTCAGAATTTACCTCAGTAATTTTATAAACACGGAGAGTTTCATGGAAGTAGGCCTAGCCCAAATGAGGGCTGTAGCGCCAATGAAAAAAAAAAATATAGAGACATATCTCAATCCGCATCACGCACTTTTTCCCCGACCAAGTCATGTTTCTCTGTCTTATGTTTTCATGCACCTAATTACGTGAAACAGATTGTTTACAGACCAACATAGCAATGCAGAGTACACAGTATTATGGTGTTTATGTGTCCGTTATGCGGTGAAGATGACGTCCTCGAGATATGGAAAATAGCTGGGAATGTAATAAGTAAACAGTTCCGGGCAGCCGACAGTGGGTTGTCCTCAGGCTTTGGAGCTGGGTGGAAGGTTAACAGCCACTCAGTGTAAAAGATTAACATGTAATGAAATGTTACGTAGAACCTCAATCTTGGCGGGCTCCTGCCAACGCGGCAATGAATTTGGGTTCTTTAAAAGGCAGAGGGACTATTGGCATCTCAAGGAGGACTCTGTTTCATGCAGTTACTTCTACAAAATGATAACAAAGAATTCAGTTGACTGGCCAGTTAGTAGGAACCTGTTTGCAGCAGTCACTAAAAAATGGATTAGTCCTACTGCTCTCTTACCCAGTATAAAACACGAAATAATACGTGCCTCGTTTATAATCCATGTTTCTTGTTGCCTTCTGCAGGATTTGTTTGGTGATGTGCTTTTGATTCATGAATGGCTTATTATTTCATAGTTAAATACGTTTTCATATTTCTCCTAATAGTAACTACAATGGAAAGTTTCTAATCCTACCTTGTATTATTCCAACAGAAGGTGAGGGGTGAATATTGTGAGGACTCGCATACTGACAGTTGCACTCACACGAATATGACTTTACCGCGCTGTGTCTGTTCTGTACAACTGCTTATGCACTGGTTGCTCTGCACACTGAATCTTTAGTTAATAGTAAAGTTTTGTTCTGTCCGTTATATACAGTTACTGCAATTTGTTCATGCATGTATATTCATTCACGTCACGGTTGATGTATGCATACCTGCGGGTTGAAAAGAAAAATCCTTACCGAGTTTTGTCCGTCAGTTTAGACACAACGAATGAAACCATCAGCAAATCAACAGAGCGTGCATTGGTGACTATCACAATGATAACTGCACATAAATAAAACAATGATGTATCAGTAAACAAACTGAATTCTGTGGCAGATATCAACGATTTTCACCTACGCTTTCAGTTTTGTTGAAGTTACTTTGCCACGTAGTAACAGATGGTCCAGTAACGGATACATGGCGCGTATGGACACCCTATGTTCATATATGGTACATTTTGAGGTAATAATATAAAGTTATCCCTATAACAGGCCGTGAAGGCCCATGGGGTTGCGAGACGTGGAGGCTCCCACATTTTCTAGACACTCGGCTCATAGATGGGGGTGAGATTGTCAGCCTTACGAGCTGGCCGCCCTTTGCCCCCAGGAAGATTCCCGTACTCATATCTGTTAGAGACTTGAGTCGACCCTTGGTCCATAATAAGGCTGAAGGATTAAGGCAATTGAAACAAATCTAGTGACCTCATCAGGAATCGAACATGCGACCTTCCGGTTTGTAGCATAGTGCCGCAACCAACTATGCTACCGCGTACCCCAAATAAGTTCGGTAACTTTTGATTTGAGATTCATGTAAAGTAGCTGTCTAACAAACAGGATAAACTTGGATCACTTGATAATTCGTCTAGAACACGTAGTATTCGGAAAGTATTAAATTGTAGACTCTTCTGAGGGGTCCATCTCCGTTCTGCGGCTGTACGGAATGTCTACAGAGTAACACACCCCAGCGTGCCCCTGCTATGCTGCGCTTCAACTTATGGCTGTCCCTTAATAATCAGCCATTTTGGCTCACTTCTATGTTGCACAAAAATATGAGGGTAGCAACAAGGAAATTTGGGTGGAGCAACGCCCCGAACCTGTTCCTTCCACTCCGCAGCCGCCAAGGGATGCAAGTCGAAGAGAACAGTGTAAGAAGCAGGGAGAGAGAATGATGGATAGGGGTCTGTATGGAATTGGCGATGGGGTTATCGGGTTACTGGATGGTTCATCTATTACACCAAGAAGGGAACCAGAATACAATATAGCAAGAAAGCAGCTTAGAATTCATTGCATTCTTCTGGTTAGAATGGTTGCAGCATTTTGTTTCTGAATTGTATTGTCTGCAACTTCATCATTACAAGAGTTCTTCTGTTCGTAACATGCAACTCGTAGCTACTCTCTCGCTCTCTCTCTCTCTCTCTTCGAATGAACACTGATCTTATAGTCACAGCCTCGTAGACCTTTAGTTTTTTCTGACGAAAATATGAACCGAATGTGGTGTTTTATGTGAGAAATTCATCAAATGAAGGCGTACTGTATAAGTAATATTTGTTCATTTTAATGTTATATCATGCATACCGCATTATAGGTTTGATTAAGTGGGCCCGAAAAATCTGTAAATGGCTGGTTAATTATAAGAATATTTTTCCGTATAACGTGCGTTGTATCGGGTGTGTTTATGTGTAAGCTGTGTATATCTCAGACAAAGTGCACTGCCCAGCAAAATATTATTTCAATTATACTTAGTACTTTTTGAGGCTTTATGATATCTCCTCCACTTGAAACGTGGTCGCAGCCTGATTTTCTTCAAAAGTAGCTTATTATCAGTAAGATGGGCACAGTCATATAACCATAAATAAATTGTCTACAAATACAAAACTTTATAACTATAATTTTAAAATATAATTGGAATATTGAAGGAAATAAAGTGAGGATATAATTAATTGTGAATCTTACCAGTAAATTTATTATTTTTGTTAACAGCAGAGTGTATCTTTCATGTTGATTGTCAGCAAATATATATATATTAAATAATCGTAAAATCAATTAAGTGTTCAAAGTATCAAAGAACATATTTGGTAAATATTTATCCTGCAAATTAAAATTGTAAATCTTTCCGCCTCGTTTCTTCTGAAGAAGGAATTTTGTTATTCTTATCCTATATACTGAGAACTCTTTTAGGCAGTTCATTTAGTTTACATTTTATGAGTTGTTTTGTACAACATGCATAAAATGGACGCATTCAGCAATGTCGTGATGTAGATGCTCATGTTTTACTTCAAAATTACTCTAAAATTTCGATTACATTCTGTATTAATGTATACACTAAATCTTATTTGGAAAATTTTATTTTGTTTCATGTCTGTGAAATACAACCCTACATCGCATGAAGTTCGGATAAATACACAAATCCTGATTCTGTATTTCAGCATCCCGTTGCAATTGTTCAACTTAACGTTCATAATTTATCGTCCGTCAATATTGCAACACTCTTCCATTCACCATTCAATTTTTAGTTTAACATTATACCCTTTGACACTACATGTTTCGGCCCCAAACGGCCATCTTCAGGTGTCTTGATATGTTACAATTATTATATTAAATTGTCTTAAAACTGCTACACTGTCTTACTTCGTGTTAAAATCACACGATGTAGTCCTCTTTTTAAGGCAAAACCAGATAAAATCCTTTAAATTTTATATTATACCCACGTTATTATGGTGACACGGGGTGACATACATTTATGAAAATGGACGGCACCCCGTGTGAGGTGAAATAATATGCACCATAATAATGAATATAATAATGATAATAATAATAATAATAATAATAATAATAATAATAATATGAATGACGATGGAACAGAGTAATAAAGAGCTTATAATTATTTTAAGTAAACTTTAAGTAAGGGTGTTTAATTTAGTTTAGATACGTTCCTACATATTATTCAATGTTAGATCTCGCTTTATAAATGTAATCGTATGAAAAGGAACATCAAGTTCGGTGGGTTCTTTTAAAATTCCAAGGAACGTATTAGGAAAATGCATGGGCTACAGTTTGAAGTACTCCCATTTAATTTACAGATCCAATCAGATTCGTTTGTAAGAGCAATACTGATATCAGGAAGTGAATCAGAAAGCTTGCTTTAATTATTTTTACAGTAAAATATATCATTTGTAATTTTGAAGCATGCGAAAATTAAAAATATTTAGTGACTCTTGATGTCAGCAAAGAGCTGGTGAATAACAGAACATCATTATGTACATTAAAGAAGCGATAACAATTTGTAGTAAGCTGCAAGAAAATTAAGCGCAGGTACGATTTGTTATTGAGTGCCAGCAGAATTTGTCTCAGCATATAGTGTTTCCTCGCCGGTCACTGCAGCCGAGCAGTCTAAGGCAGGTACTGTCTTCGCTTCCTCGGAAGTCGGGTTCGTGTGTTCGAACCCCACTCAGGGCATGGATGTTTAGTGCGTGTGTGTGTGTTTTTCTGTGTTTATGTATAGGTAGAGGTCTTGCGACGAGCTGATCACCCGCCCAAGGAGTCCTACCGATTATCTCAGATCTAGTAAACCGATGTGAAACGGATAGTATCATGGAGGTAGGCCGTGATCCAAATTGGGTCTGTAGTGCCAAAGGAAAAAAAAAAGTTTCCTCCGTATGTGTAAGTAACATTTCTTTGCTAATATCGGCTGAATTATTATTCAATATTTCCGAATAAGATACAAAGTGAATCAAGTATACCCGATTCATTCAGGCAGTGGGTTCGTGTTTTACGTTTTCTTTTAGTTTTTAAATTTATGTGAATTAATTTTTGTGGGAAATGGTATACGAGTACTTACGAATGATGGTTAAATTATCTTATACAGAACTACGTAACTACGTTTCATATTGGATCAAGTTCACGTGTTTTATATTTCGTGTTTGTGAAACCGCCGCTTGTCGGCGAAGTTTGGTGCCAACTTTTGCGGATAGACGGTGTCGCGTGGTCAGCGCAACGAATCCCCACGGACGTTAATTTCGGTTTTCTAGACCGGCGCCGCTATTTCCTTGAAATAGCTCCTCAGTTATTATCACGAGGCTGAGTGGACGTCGTCCCATACCAACTACTTCTCAGAAAAAAATCTGGTAGCGCCGGGAATCGAACCCGGACCTCTGGATCTTTAGCCAGGAACGCTGACTACTAGACCACAGAGGCGGTCCGGGTGGGGGAATGCAAAATTAAATCACAGTAATCTTATCACATTGTGCTTTTATACAAGATGACACCGAATGTATTCTAATGACAATGTATCTGACTTCTTTACAGCAAATCCTGATTCGAATCTTGTACTAGATACCGATATTTTCATGGGGGTTTACTCAGTGTTTTCAGAGGAATACAGGAATGCTGTGTAGAAACTGTCGCTTATGTTTCCTCCCCAATCTTCTCCTGTTCTCTTCTTCATAGATGATACAGCGTCGTTAAATAACCACGTAATTAGCCCTTAAATTGATAGTGCATTGAGGGAAACGTGTTCAGCTCATGAAGTAAGCATTAAATATGTGTAAGCATGTATTTAGTTACAAACATTTCTCTGAGTCAGATTGAAAATCGATTTCTTTCTGATCCATACCTCGGACACCACTCAAATATAAAAGAACATCGACGTATCATTAAACACTTTTTTCTTTACCTTAAAAAAGAACGTACTTCAATTGTTATTTATAAATTCAAGATTTCAGTTGGCCGATCGCGAAGGGCGCGCGATCTAAGGCATGAACGGTCTTCGCTCGCTCGAAAGCTGGGATCGTGGGCTCCAATTCTATTCCACTTATGGATTTCTGCGTGTGTGTGTGTGTTTGTTTATCCTGTGTCTGTTTTATCCTGTGTATAGGTAGCGGCCTTGCCACGGGTTGATCACTCGTCCAGGGGATCTCACCATTTGTGTAAGAAAGATTACGAAACTGAAGAAGAGGCCAGGGCCCAACAAAGGGCGGTAGAACCATTGATAAATGAAAAATGAATCCAAATCCATACGTCTTATGGGCCTACACCATTCTACAAGACATGTCATCGCCAGGCTTGTAAACTGTAGTACAAAATGTGGGATAACTTGGTTTTGGAGACAGGCTGTTGCTGCAAATGACGCAAGCAATAGGCTTTATTAGTAAAGCTCGGAGGAGTAAAGGTAACGCGCGTAGAGTTAGTGATTAGAACAAGCGAATTGTGATGATGTGCGCTCTAATGATGTGCAGGCATGACAAGGGCCCTCAGCTGCTGTTCCGTCAGGCGTACAAATTACTTCTCACAGACGAAGCTGCCTGAAGACGTTGATGGCTGTTGACGCCCCCACACACCCGCTGAGTCCTTCGCATGTCAAAACTTGTCGCTGATTGAATATCGTATTTAACAATAATTGTCATCTTACATCACGACGTTTCTAAATATATGCACCATGGAACTTTGTAATTTGTATATTTCACCCGATATTCAGATGCGGTCTTATGGGTTGTGACACCGGTAGTCTTACAGGTGGATACTAATGTTTCAGAGGAACACTGTGCCTCCATTTTCAGGGTCCATGTGGTCACTTTGTTGTGAAGCTGTGTGTATACCACTTCGGAAGAAAATGTTGCTTCCGTCTTCAGAGTCACTTCGGCCCTGGAGATGAAAGCAGTATATCCCTCTAAAATGTTGATATTCAACTACCAAACTACACGGCGTCATAACCCAGATGACAAGAATCTGAATAATCGCCGGCGTATAAACCTTTGGTATTTTATATACCCTATATATATATATATATATATATCGGTTATTTGCTGCCTTGGTTTTAGTTGGCTTTTATTGTATTTGTAGTTTGAATGATACTTCCATGTACGTGTTCTTAAAAAGTTTTGAGATTATCCTGGTGTCAGTAGCGAGACACGTGAAGGTGGCCAGTTGTGTTTATTTTTTTATGTGTCGATTATCAGTTCAAAGTCGAAGTCAAAGTTACTTACGACTGGTGGTTTACCACCAATCAGTTCGTCTTGGCGTCAGGCCCCTTGAAAGCTAAGACCAGAGATTTTTTTTCCAAACTGCGGTAATAGTCCTTATATAACATCCTCTCTGAGGAGAAGATGGGTTTATCTCTTATGAATAGACTTGGCCTTTCGTCAAATGTATATTTCAAATATATAACATGTTGTTGAAAATTATTCCGTTTGCTCTACACACAAGTGTTCTGTTAGTACAGGCTTTACATAGCAGATCATGCCTAACTTACATATCTTATGCTACAACGAAAACTTAGTCATTTGAACGGTCGTAAGAATGATCACCGCCAAATTTAAGCCTCTTATATTTTCTGTGTCTGGCCTCACCTTGCCCTATACCGCTAACATGTTGATTGTCATTCCTTGATGATGGTCCTAGTTATTTATCCACAGGAAGGACCCCACAGAAAACACCTCTCTAAACAGTTCTTCTGTTCTTGCATAGAAAACACCGCTCTCCACAGTTATCTTGTTATTACGTGTACGTTGTGGCCTTCACGTGACGGCTGTGTTGGCTTCACAATTCTGGCTTTCAGCAGATATGCTACCATATAAAAAGAAAATACAGCAAGGAATTTACACATTCATGCATATTTCGCACCGCGTTTCTCATATGTTATTCTAGGTCACTGTATCTGTTTTGGACATTAAGTTTGGAATTAGATTTGGCTGGATATATTTTCTCCCAGTGGTCATTAGGTCACGAACTGAGGTCAGACAGAAATAACAAGATAGTTACTCATCATCTGGAATCTGGCCACGTCAGGCTCCGCGTGGCTGCCCAACCTGTCTATCGTTGCATCGCCACATCCCCAACTTGTCTCAGACAGGAGTCTGTCTCTTCGTCCCAGTTGAATGGCACCTCGGGATATCGACAAGGTCAACTCGAAGTCTGAATCCCAGTGGAACTGGCAAAATCTAGCCAAACAAATCCGCGGTAGCGATTTTAGATATACTTTTCCAGTTTCGAAGAATCTAGTAGCAAACAGTTCATGCTATTTCTCTCGTCAGTGATCAGAAAATAATTTTAGCTTACTTTCCTTATTTTTTAGAAATGAAAGTATTGGCCATTTTCCTTATTTTTAAAAAATGAAAAGAGGCTTATGCGATCTCCATTATGTATATCTGTTAATCCCACTATATGTCCCTTTCAGAGTTCTAACCATAGACCCGTTTTAATGAAATTTGGTAGAACGTTACGCCATTGAAAGTGACCTCGACGTCACCCCTATTTATTTTCTGCACCAATTAATAACGCGATGTGCACTTGACCGTTTCATTTGACTGCGATGGTAATCACACTTCATAGAGGATACTGAATTGCTGTATTTATATGTATAATCGACAAATTATGTAACTTTTTGAAGTAATTTTTATACAGAGTGTAAAATGACATGAAAATTATGCGAAGTTTTCATGTACGAGTAGGCTGTAGTTTGACAGCGATAGCTAGTGGACCATGGGAGCTTAGGAGTATGAAATTTTGTTGTACATATCCCTGCGAATTATGTGTGAAATATTAGTTTCTGAGTCAATGTTTACAAACACGACGACGAGATGAAACTTCGAGGTATAATCCGACAGCTTTAAGCTTCCCAGAATTTGTACTTAACAGAGATTCTCCCCCGCTCTCTCTCTCTCTCTCTCTGACACGGAATATCACCGACCGCTTGAACACTCAAACCCATTCAGGCTATGCATGTTTTCCCCTTTGTTCTTTGTTTGCTTTGTGTTGTGTAGGTAGAGGTCTTGCGATGAGCCGATCCCCACTCAAGAGTTCTTAACCATTATCCAAAAGATGCATACTTTTCAGAAGTTAATTTTAACTTGGAACAGGTCAGAGAACCTACTCAGTATAGCTGGAGAAGAGAATTTCTTACTGATGCTGATGATGATGATGATAATAATGTTGATGACAATAGCAATGTGTAATGTATTTGCAGTTGCAAGCAATGAAGAAAGTCTCGTTCTCAGAAATTTGTGACAATAGAAGACAAATCTGACAGAAATAGAACTGAGTGCTATGCTCGTCTCCATATGAGCCTAACACGCTAGCCGATGATCTGAATTAAGTTTTGTTGTTTTATTATAAACTTACATTCGCTAAGCGAAACAGTAACAAGATCTGTAGCACTAAAGTCCGAAAATAGGCTTTATGAATTCTGATTGGAACGCCTTGTTTTGTTTAAGCCATTGGCAGGCTCTTGTAGGTGTGGTAATGGACTTTCTAGTTCCATGCGAAGAGGCAGCAGAACCTTCTGAACATGGGAGGCACATCACCTTACCAAAAACTTTTAGTTCTTGAAGCTACTTAAATAGTGACGTCACATTTGTAGGCATCGAGGTACGCAATATGCGATGTTCATGGTGGATTTTTCTTTTTGTTGTTTATTTCTCGACTCTGTTTGTAACGCAGTGTATATATAACGTCTAATGATGGGAGGATGGTAATGAATTTAGACGGTTGTGAATACAAGAGATCGTAGCCTAATTAAAGGTACTGTCCCGGAATTTTCTGGAAGGTGGGATTCGGGGAGAACACAAAATACATCACAATTATCAGTTCCTTGGCCAAGAATCACACTGTTCACTCCCTCCAGTACAACTCAAGAAGCCTTATCATTCGAGCGAAGCAGAACGTGCAGCAACCCCTGGGGGTCCTGAAGTTGTTTTACTACATTTCAGTACGGGGACTGAAATAGAATTCCCGATTATCTGTAGTCACAGTGCAAAGGATGGAGATCGTGCCAAATGCCGATGTGATAGGAATGGTAGAGAACCCTCACGTCTCAGATTCTCGAAAAGAATTGTCGCTTGTTTCCCACGCTCGGTAGAAGACTTTGTCACATACAACATTGCTACAGGTTGAATGAACCCGTCATAGAAATATGAGCCTTGCCATATCTGTTCCAACATTTCCACAGTTATTGGCTGAAATGTGTTATATAAAGTTGAGGAAGGAAACACAGGAAGGGCCGTGTGGTCCTATCCAGGGACCCGTTTAAAATAAGTACTTTATATTTTAATCCCTTTCATTGTATATAATGAAGCCACACAAATGCAAACGCATTCACATATAACGCAATAAATTTTGGGCTTTCTAGAGTTCAGTGAAATTCGTATAATTCCTTGCTTTGTTTTTACGTGTAAATCAACTTTTTGTCACAAAGCGACCAAGGCCCAACAAAAGGCTGGAGAGCCCTAATAATAATAATAATAATAATTTATTAGCTGTGTGTAATTATTCTTTGACACATATGTTTATGTATCATTTGTAGATGTTTTTTCGAAACCTTTATGTGTTGAGATATCTACATATAATTTACTCATTAATTATTATTGTTTCTCTCGGTGTAAATTAGGCCTAGTACTATTCGTGTCTTCCATGGAACAAATTTCATGGTAATTTCGAACAATTCTTTACATCCCTGAATATTTAAGAAATCGTACTGCCTAAAAGATTTTTTGGGTATATAAAAATCGAAATGTCCCAACTTTTAATTAACATTAGTAGGCTATTACACTATTATGACACATTTTTTTTTACTATCTAAGATCTTTTATACTGATAATGTTTAGACGGAAGTAGTCGACTAATCACCCCAAAATTTGAGAGCCTTGAACTTCGTAAATATATAGTTTGCACCGTGGGGATTCATTATTCGCTTTTGTTGAAGGTGAAATCCTAAATGTATCTTTCAGTACACCTGTCAAATTAAATATAAATACAAGTATGCATTGTGTTTAGCGGTGTTAAATTGAAATAAGGTTTTCCTTCACTGACTGCTTAAGTTTTTTAAATCCTAACAGCAGTGTAACATTACAAGTACAAGGTTTTTTTTTTAATTTATATTCATATGTTATTGTGCTTTTGATATGTTGAGTTATCCGTACACTTCAGGGTCTTTTCGGAACTTTCGGATTCTCCAACAGAGGCAGTCACACCTCTCCACACAGCTTGCGCAGAGTCTTGCATAATTCAGCTGCATAAAGAAACCCAACGCACTAATGGTCATACTCACTGCAATACAAATATCTAAGCCTTGAAGTCTTTCTCACTCCATACCTTTGATGCCCTGTCATTATATCTCTAAGCTACAAATGCACTTCATCCTACCTGTATATGCATTGAAGTGCAAATTATATACATGTCCTGTCTTGCCATTGCCTGGGCGGTTGGACACCGGCTTCTTGCCGCTGCAGTCCTTGCATTCATGCGAGATTCGTGACGCACAAAATGACACTGGAGCAGGCTTTCTCTAAATTTCCCACAATTTTACCTGTAATCATCATTCCAGGCAGTATATTACCGCAACCTACATCTTCAAGTTTGGGCTTCCACCGTTACCCGGCACTTGGCTGGTGACAGAGCAAAGGTTCGGCCACACAGAGCGCTACGCTATGTTCGCTACATAGGCTACGTATGCTGTGTACACTCTGCGACGCAGGTAACATAGGGAACATAGCGTACGTAGCGTACGGAAGTCTGTGTGGCCAGTCACATTGGCAATAAAGGGAGATATTTTTCTGTTCGTATAGCGAACATAGCGTACGTAGCGCTCTGTGTGGCTGAACCTTAAGGGAGTTTAGTCAGTACATTCTCTCTCCGTAAGTAAGTTGCAGTTTTTGGGCATCTGAGTTTGTGATTCCATCCGTCTATGGCTCTACAGCCCTTGTGCACCTCGGCCTCTTGTTTCAGTTCCTTAATCTATACAAAGTCGGTAGAACTTCTTGGACGGGGGGATCAGCCCATTGCAAGGCCGTTAACTAGACACAGAACAACACAAACACAGGATAAAAGCACAGAGACATCAATGTCTCGAATTGGATTCGAACCCACGATCCCAGGGTTCGAGCGGGCGAAGACGGTTCATGCCTTAGATCGCACGGCCACTGCGATCGGCTTCTTTCCACAAACAACAGCTACAAAATGATGTTTCCAGTGACTAACTTGCATCTCCAGAGACAGTATTGTTTTCTATTAAACAGTAACAGTTAACAATAATTGGTCAGTAGGTATCTGAAGAAATCCACGTTCCGTGCAATTGAAGTACACGTGAGCAGGTTGATGCTGTAACGACAATTGATTGATTGATCAGTAACTGTCAGATGACAGGTCCACAGTCTCTTCCAAAACAGTTCCTCCACTTAATGTGATCTTCTGTTTTTGGAAAGAGACTATCCAGGAAAAGTGATAATGTGGTAGTTTTTCCATTTGCTTTCCACATCGCAGTACAACATACATCGCATACAACATCGCGACAATATAGGTACTAATATAAGGGTAATTCAGCGAAATTATTGTAAATATGACTTAGGCTTTTATGAAGAACACCAAGATTTCGCAAGAGTCAGTAATGCAATCATATTTCATTTGCCTTCATTCTCTTCGGAATTCTCTGACAGTAATGGAGCCATTACGTTATTAAGTCTGTTTGACAAATTAAACTAATCAAATTATTTTAAGCGTTGTGAGACATCAAAAGAGACGAGTACTGCAAGATTTATTACGAGGCCGCAGTTAACGGGAAGCCTTGTTTCTCATTAGTTCATACCCCGTTATACGTGTATTTCACGGTACTACAATACGGAATCTTACACAGCAATTTCTCTGTGTCTAATCATGCTCGCATGATGATCGACAATTGACTGATTTCAGTTTGTGACACGGACACAAAGACTGGTATGGAATTGAGTATAGAGCCGTATGATGATTTCAGAATATGGCAGTGCATGGCTTTGCAGTATTGTGTTGCTTGTGTGGATGGATGCCACATACGGTTTTCGGGCACTGAAAAGAGTATATCATCTCCGAATTGTATCTGGAGCGCAAATAGAGGCATGTAAATAATAGGAACCAAACCCCCGGAGAATTTTTAAAAATAGGAACATCGGCACTGGCTTCTTAATTTTAACCAGCAAAATATAAGTAGACGTCTATGAAAACAAGAACGGAGACCTAGAAGTAGCCAGAAGTCTTCATTGATTAGAGTTTTGAAGTTCGCTGAGTTACGGTACACAGTTAATTGAGAAATTGTCACAAACAACTATGAGCTTGATTCATACCATACATGTGGTGTACCTTGTTCACTTATTACTATGGTCGTTGTTCCCTTTTTATCCCCTTGGCACTACAGCCCCAGTTGGCCTAGGCCTACCTCCATGAACTTCTCCGTTCACTTCGGTTTTTCTAGATCTTACACATTCGGTAGGACTCCTTGGGCGAGTGATAAGCTCGTCGCAAGGCCTCCACTTGTACACAAACACAGAAAAATGCACACACACAAACTAAAAATCCATGCCCTGAGTGGGATTCGAACCCACGATCCCGGCTTCCGAGCGAGCGAAGACAGTGCATGCCTTAGACCGCTCGGTTGCCGTTACCGGCTCGATGCTCCTTACATTACGTATTTTTTTTAACTCTGTAAAACATTCTAATTGCTGTCTAAAAATATAAAAATTAGAATGCACAAAACTTGTGAAACTTGGTATCTGACATTAAGGGAGCAACATATACTAAGGGTGTTTGAGAACAGGGTGCTGAGGAGAATATTTGAACCCAAGACAAATGAAATGACAGGAGGTTTGACAAAACTGCCTAATGTTGATTTTCGTAATTTGTACTCCTCGCCAAACATAAATAGAATGATCAAGTCAAGGACGATGAAATGAACAGGGCATGTAGCAAGAATTGTGGAGAAGAGGAATGCATATAGGATATTTATGGGAGAACTAGATGGAAAGAGCCCACTGGGAAGACCGAGGCGTAGATGGGTTGACAATATTAAGACGGATCATAGATAGAACGGGATGATATGGGTTGGATCGATCTGGTTCAGGACAGGAATCAGTGGAGCGCTCTTGTGAACATGGTAATGAACCCTCGGATACCATACAACGCTGGGAATTCTTGAGAAGCTGCACATTTGGCGGCTTCTCAAGAAGGGCTCAAGTCCACGAGTGAGTGAGTTAAAGATTCTAAGCACAAATATATCTTTAATAAACTGTGTAGGACTTGAGGTTCTCACAAAAATCGTTATGGAGGTTTATTTCAGCTGGTATATTAAACTTTGTAGCCCGTTCAAAGTCAACAGATGTTTAAGAATAACAAGTCGCCTACAACTTCAGGGTTACAAAGTTTAGTCGGGCAAGAATCCAGCAGCAAGCAGAGTTGCTTGATTTGACTGCGAAAATTCGTTACCCATATCAAAAAATAAATGAGAAACCGAATATGTCGAATTGGCCGAATCTGAAGAAGAGAAAGGTGTACTAATTTCCCACACGAATTAAAGAAAAAAGAAAAAAAGTAATGCTCTTGAAATTACGGAAAGTTGTTCTCATTGACTTCTTCTCAGCGCTGGACGCATGCGCGTGAATCTTTCTCTAGATTGTGGTTCTAGGTTTGTTAATTTACAATAAACGAGAGAAGATAAGAGAAATCAATGTATAAATAGTAAGAATGTGTTCTGATATCGTCAGCAGAATGCAGGGTAAAATTATAATTTAAACATAGTCAAAAATCCATTGAAAAGTTCATACGTTTAAAACGATAGTACCAAATCGAGATTACATTGACGATGAAATTATATAGTGCATTATATTCAGAAACTCTTAGCTAACTATCAGGTCAGAATCTTTATTCTTCCATCCTCCTCTCTAAAAAACATGAGGGTTGAAATATACCTTAATTGTATCCGTCATTTTTCTTGAGTCGAAAACACTTTATACCTTAAGGAATAAAACACGGATTGAAGTGTTTGTGAAGAGAGTTCTGAGTACAATGTATGAATATAAGCTTCACTAATTAACATAATACATAAGAAAATCGCACATTAAAACCAAAGAGAGCGATAGGGACGAAGTATTGGTACGCTTGGCAGAGATGATAACTGAATGCAACATTTTAGCTGGAAAATTCCTGGAAGGGAAGAGACTGATTCAGAAACAAACTTATGAGGGAGAAGATTAAAACGAATATTTAAATATGGTGCGAGGATGTAGGTTGGATTCATCGGGGTCAATATGTATAGTAACCAGTAATGGGCTTTCATGACACGAAAATTAACCTGACGCTTCCATGAAAGACAGGGGATTTCTTTAATACATGAGTGACTGTTGTCTTATCAAATGGGACTCTACTTCAATGCGCTGCTAGTAACTTGGTGCGCTATAACCTATCAGCTCTACATTCCAAGGAGGAATTTTGCAATTTGAAGTCACGTTCTGCTCTTGCTGTTGATTGGAGCATTTAGAGACGCATGGATAACTTGACCAGGACTTACAGAACGTGACTCCACAGTATAATATGGCTGGAAACGGATGGACGAAGTTAGTCTGTTCTAACGGAATGCGAGGTAGCAAGGAATAACCAGGATAACCAAGCTTAGAGATAAAGTCTTGTGCAGTATGTGAAGTCCTGCTGATAGTAAATTAATTAAGTAAAAGCTAACTCATTGAGAAGTTCCTCTCAACAAAATCGGCAGTATTATATGACATGTAGCAAGCAGAAATTGTGTACTCTGGAGTTTTCAGTACACGGACTGCCAGTATATTACTATATACCTAATCGCTGAAATTGTTTATCATCACTGTTTTTATGTATAGTTGGCCATCTACGTCTAGGAGGATGGTGTATAACTAAATAAATGTTTATTATATAATTATTTATTTTTGTCTTCCGATTGAACGCAGCCAGTATCAGACTAACTACAATGTAAATACATATATGTATGATATATACATGCCGGTCACGGTAGCCGAGCGGTCTAAGGCATGTACTGTCTTCGCTCGCTTGGAAACCGGGATTATGGGTTCGAATCCCACTCAGGGCATGAGTGTTTAGTTCGTGTGTGTGCGTTTTTCTGTGTTTGTCTACAGGTAGAGGCCTTGCGGCGAGCTGATCACTCGCCCAAGGAGTCCTACCGAATGTGTAAGATGTAGAAAAACCTAAGTGAACGGAGAAGTTCATGGAGGTAGGCCTAGGCCCACTGGAGCTGTAGTGCCAAGGAAAAAAAATGATATATACATTAGATATTCTACTGCACAGTAGATACAGGAGGAGCATAACATTATACGATCATTGAATTTAATAAAATATGATAACTACCAATTAACTAAATTAACCAAATAATTAATGTTAAGGAAATTATTGTCAAATATATTGAAGTTATTGCAGGTTTGATTTGCGGCTAAGACACAGCGAATAAAAGGATATTTGTTACGTGAAAAAGAATTATAGAGGTTAATAAAGTGTCTAGCCGGTCACGGTAGCCGAGCGGTCTAAGGCATGCACTGTCTTCGCTCCCTCGGAAGCCGGGATCATGGGTTCGAATCCCACCCAGAGCATGGATGTTGTGTGCGTTTTTCTGTGTTTGTGTACAGGTAGAGGCCTTGCGACGAGCTGATCACCCGCCCAAGGTGTCCTACCGAATGTGTAAGATCTAGAAAAACCGAAGTGAACGGAGAAGTTCATGGAAGTAGGCCTAGGCCCACTGAGGCTGTAGTGCCAAGGGGGAAAAAAGTGTCTAATAGATTAAAATACCCAGATTCGTCAGACGATTTTTAATGTAACATAGGAACCTGAATAGCTCAGTCGATATAGCGACTGTCTATGGGCTGGACGATCGAGGTGTCGGAGTGTGAGTCCCGGTAGGGTAAAGAATTTTCTCTACACGTCGTCCAAAACGGCTCTGGGGGTCCACCAAACCTCCTATCCAATGGGCATCGGGAGCTCTTTCCCCAGGGTTAAAGAGGTCGGGGAGTGAAACTGACCATTCACCTCCAGCTATTGCCGAGGCCAAGAAATTGTGGATCTATGCGTCCACTCCCCCCATACACCTTCATGGCGTAGTACTTAATTAGTTAAGCACAGGGACAACTTTTACCGTTTACGTGTGTATGATATAAGTCTACAGGTTTGCGAAGCAGGAAGACCGAGAATACTAAATTTAATCAAAATCAGTTTAGAAGTTTTGAAGCTGAGACGCAAGAACAGATGTAATTATATATAGATACGATCTCTCCTTTATGCACTCGCGTCGCGCGTAATTTACAGATCTGACTGCGGGCCTAAATTCTGTCATGGAGTTTCCGCTGAAATTCGCCTATCTTCTTCGTGACTGCTCTAAATAGTATTGAATATCATGAGTCACGGACTCCGCTACCGGCTACCACCAGTGCTCCTTTCATGCACATCAGAGAGGCAGGCCAGGACGTTTGTTGTTGTTAACGTCTCCATTCAAGGCATATCTTCTGATCTCTCTGTTAAAGTTCGCGAAAGCTTACAGAATTGAATCAGTGTAAAAAGATTCAGTATAATCAAATTTCGTTGCTCCGTAATAATTTAAAGCTATCCATGTAACAGGCTGCTAAGGCCTATTCATTCATTATTGGAGGGGGTGGGTTTCTCCATGCACCGCGACCAGTTATTGATCTATTGTACGTCCCCCTTTGATATTCTACCAGTCGCCATACCCTTCCGATACTGGTGCGTGCTATCAGCTCCGTTCAGCTAGCGAGTTCGGCCCCTCTACTGGCAATGGTACCCGATACTTCCCCCATCTACCGGAGGCCTATAGGGTTTTGAGACGTCAAGACTTACATTTTCTAGACATTCGACACAGAGTTGGCGGTTAGGTTGTCAGCCCTACGCGCCGGCCCGTAATAATTTAACGACCTTATATCAGTTGCAGATGTAAATTCTTGACTGTAATTTTAAATTAGTGAATTTTCCGTTGAAAACCAAACTGTCACAGATGTACCTTGGTCCCTCCTGAGAGCGCAAACGTGATATGGCTCCCTTAATGAGGTAATTTTGAGTAGCTGGAAGTGTGAAGAAATTTGATAAAGTTTTACTTTGCACACATTGACGGTCATGTAGAAATGAATTTTCTAAAGATGTAAGACCTTATTGGGCCCAATATTTTCCGAAATGCCTTGCAGAATTTAACGTCCTATGTACGTGAGAAATATTTCTTGGGACAAAAAATATATTCTGATCTATACGGATAATTAAAGAAGGGTTTAATTAATGTACCTTCTTTATTATTCATTTCCGACCCTCTCGATAATTCGGGATATGCACCATCTACACAGAAGTTCAGTGTTCTTTTCTTAATGTCTTTCGAACTGCATTTCTAGATCGTTGTAAACTTCCTGAGACATCCCAACCATACAAGACGTACATAAATCTCGAAGTTGCCACTTATTTAATTTATTTTGTTCATCTCTATTGTTTGAATATTTTACTATGTCCTCAAAATAATCGATTATGCTTCACAGTGAGCAATAAAACGTGACACTTAATACATCGTGACCGTGCTGTGTGGTGATCAAGTTCGTTTGATAGAAATATTGTAGTTTAAGGTATATAAATTTAATTTTCCTCAGAATTAGTCTGAATTTAGTAGAATGTTGATAATGTTTTTTTATAAGTAAAGCAGTGCTGCGTGTTTCTGTTCAGTAATATATCGTCTTCCATCTCAATGCAAATTCAGTACAAGTAGGTCCACTCTGATTTTCCGCAGGATGTTACTACGCGGCACAGAGTGCTAGGACGTGAGCCGTAGACGGTACACTTTCATTGGGTTATCCAAAGAATTCCAGGGGTTCTATCCCCGGAGGTAAAGTGGTCGGGGGGTGAATCTGACCACTCACCTCCAACTAGTGCCGAGGTCATGAAAATTTGGATCTCTACATCCATTCCCCCATACGTCTTCATGGTGTGCTTATTTAGTTAAGCCCAGGGACTACTTTACCTTTTTTCTCTTTGATTGATGAGAAAGGCAGCTTTATAGAGAAAGAAACTTCAGAGAGTAGCAGTTTTAATCATTATTTTACTCTGTTACAGGATCGTGATAGTCCTTGCTTTGTAGAACATATTTTCTACTTCCTAAAGAGGTCTTAAGAAATTAGATTCCAAGTTATAACAACCAGCATTTCATTTTTCTTTGTCTTGTTTGTAAATACCGATTTGTGAGTCTGAGAAAAATAAAGAAAGTTTACTTACGGAGGGATGAATCCTCGTGGGATATAAGTTGGGGCAGAGTTTTGTTTGTTCGAGTCCGTATATCCATTTCCTGAAGCGTGATCGTCCAAACCTGGACTGGATATTTTCCCTTCCCAACCTTCTCCATACGCTCCATCCTCTCTGCGCAGGCAAATATCCTGTCACACGATTAGACTTGGATATCACTTGCACTTTTAACACTGCGAAGCGACAATGATGAACTGTAGTGAATATGTATCGGAGCTTCATGACGTAATGCACTGGATTTTATTGTGTTTCGTACTACTGAAATTTCTGTATTTGGTTCTGTATTTATCTCCTGACAGGATCGAGTAGCTTAAATCATGCTTAAGGCATCTGAATTGTGTACGAGAGATAACCGATTCGATTCTCTCAGCTGGTGATCAGCTATCCTTTCTTAGTCTGGACTTCGCAGGATATTCCAGTTTTATTCTGGCTAATATAGGAGTAGCGGCATGTACTGTCTTCGCTCGCTTGGAAACCGGGATCGTGGGTTCGAATCCAACTCAGGGCATGGATGTTTATTTTGTGTGTGTGCGTTTTTCTGTGTTTGTGTACTGCTAGAGGCCTTGCGACGAGCTGATCACCCGCCAAAGTAGTCCTACCAAATGTGTAAGATCTAGTAAACCGAAGTGAACGGAGAAGTTCAAAGAGGTAGGCCTAGCCCCACTGGGGCTGTAGTGCCAAGGAAAAAAAGTGTAGGAATAGCGTCATGAAATAGACGATGAAACTTGTTGCCAACTTTTCCATTTCACCACACGCAATCATCTTTTTCGTTCTATAGTTGATTCAGCACAGTTAAATAAACAAAGCAAATATTATATTTGTGATATATTTTGTCTATACATATGATATTGTGCATCCAATTTTATTCCTTAACTCGAAATTCTTAATTCCTTAATTAGAAATAACTTAGAGTTATTGCCAATATAAGTATTTGAAATGGCGGTTCTTAATTTAAGTTCGTGAAGGTATGGAAGTTGTACGAAAGAAACAGTGAAATGAGAGGAATTAAGTAATTTTCCATAATAATTTACACAAATATTAACTAAATTCTAGGATAGATGAGAAGTATTATTTGTTTATTGTTTTTTTCGTTTAGCATCAGTTCTGGGCAGTTTATTCAGTGGCGATGTTTCATCTGCTGAAATCTTCCACCGTAGAATGATAAGTTCTCACATCCAGACATCATCTCCGCCTTCGTTAGGAGAGGTCCAGGGTGTTTAAGGACAGGTTTATAAGAAGAATAATTGGGTTTAAGAGGAACGAAGTAACTAGAGACTGCAGAAAATGACGTGAAAAGGAGCTTCATAACCTGGAATATTTGATGGGGATGGAGAAGGAGATGATAAGTGCATACAAAAATGTATTCAGAAAATCTGAAGCCAAGAGGCCACTTGGGAGACCTAGGCTTAGATAGCAGGATAATATTAAAATAAATCATAAATAAGGAATAATGTTAATTGGTATATCTGGCTAAGGATAAAGACCTGTGGTAGTTTGTTGTGAACAGGTTAATGAACCTTCGGGTTCTATAAAATGTCAGCGATTTCTTAAATAACGGAGCAACTATTAGCTTCTCAGAAAATACTCTGTTTCATGGAATTGGTTCATTGGACAGAGAGAGAGAGAGAGGAACCTCAGGAATTTTAGACTATCAGGTCTCGGTCTGCGGTTTTAACGGAGTGCGTATCATAAATGAACTCGCTTGTTCAGCACGTCTATCGATCACAACTTGTAAGAAAAATATACGTGTATATATGTGTTGTCATGTGTATATGTCTTTAGATAGGATTTGTATTGGATGTTGCATTTATTGACGACTTTACCACACGACTCATAACTACCAGTAATTATAGCACCATCGCTAATCTCCACATTTTACAAATCACTAGAGCACACACTAAGTGTTTTCAAACCCGCAATGTCTTCACTGGACGTTTCCTGGTAATGGCTTATAACAGCGGAGACTTCTTCAGCTCCCGCGCTCAAGCCATTGCCGGCTGGCCGCCGTCTCACAACTGCACTAAATTCTAAACTTGTTTCAATGATAATTCCTTGGCACGGACCACGTAGAAAACGCCGTTTCCAACAAATCCTCTATTGTTTCGCGCGGACTCACTTTGAGAACATATTTGTTTGCGAAGGCGTTACTCAGTAACGGCTGCATATATTTGCTTATTAAGAATCTGTTACCTAACGGCGGATGTTGTATCGTTCTTTGTTTCACTACCGTTACCTAGTAACGGTTCCACACTCTACAATGTAGTAAGCTTACGAAAATCCTAATTCCATTCAGCAGTATCATATGCATGTGTATCTGAGTAACAATGTGGTACTAATTCCATTTCATTCNGAATGTTCTGTAGGCTAAGATTTCTAAGCTTCCGCTGACATCGAAGTTCTCTGAGATGTACCCATTTTCAAACCAAGACCTTGTTCTCTTTCAGAAGAATCGCAACTTGAGTGCTTAATCCACCAGCAAAGAACTCAACCTGTGAAACGTGACATTAAAAATTCACAGTGCCTTCCATTTGAGAAATAAGAACTTTCAATCCTTAATGCTGGAAACTCCTGCAGCGTATCAAGTTATTTTATTAATCTACTTGAAGAGAATTTCGCTTAAATTTTGTTTTTAAATCGTAACTAAGAATTCTGAAGTAGTATATTTTGTGAATTAATAATATTGGAATAGTCTTCCTTCTTCAGCAGTGGAAACCTTATTCAGTTTAATTATTCAGATAAGTAAGAAAGATTGTTCGTAATCTTGAAGAACATGTTTCCAACACATGTAATTACAAATTCTGACGTCCGGAGGGTGAAATACAGTAAAAACAAATTCCTTGTTTTAGTGGACGAATGGTAATTCCAATGTTACATTCTGCCATTAAATGCGACTCACTACTTAAGACAGTTGCGCATAAAATATCGTTTACGGGAAAACCCCCAAGTAGCCTTTACGCTGATAGACTTCCAGACTATAAGGGAACAGAACTTAAAAGTATGGTAGATTGAATATATAACTTGTAATTGTCACCTTAATTCACCAAGGCTAAAATTTCGCTGAGGACTGCATTTGTAAATAAACAAAAGAAAAATAATACTTGGATAGAAGAATTGTATCTTCATTCATTCATTCATTCATTCGTTCATTCATTCATTCATTATTGGACGGGGTGGGTTCCCTCATGCACCGCGACCAGTTGTTGATCTATTGTACGTCCCCCTTTGATATTCTACCAGTTGCCATACCCTTCCGGTACTGGTGCTCGCTATCAGCCCCGTTCAGCCAACGAGGTCGGCCCTCGGTACCTGATATTTCCCGCATCTACCAGAGGCATTGGAAACTACTTGGGCGGGACATTTTACCTAATTTTGCTCAGAGGTCTCCTAGAGACATAAGGATCTTTTACGTGCCGTAAATCTACGACACGGGACCCACGGGTTAAGGTCCCTCCCGGAGGACTTGTTCCCTGAATTTTTTCGCCCTTAAAAATCCCACGAACTCCGCCGGGTTTGAACCCGCGTACCTTGAACCCCTAGACTACGGAGGCCGCTAATTGTATCTTAAGTACACCTCCATTTTCTTTCGCTGTTCATCCGTAATATACTTTTGGTTCGAGGCTGGGTCTAAAGNCTGAAGTAAAAAGTGTGCAGAGAATATGGAACTAGTGAACATAAAGAGCTCTGCCAAAGATATTATATTCATAATATAGATCTTCGGATCTTATCTAGAACAACACATAATAGGCAAAGTATGGTTTCAAAGAACTTAAAACTGTACCAAAAACACAGATCTCTAATGCAGTTTACAACGAATGTGACGTTCCATTCATGCTAAATCAGAAGTGCTGTTTACACAAACAACTGTAATGGGCCATATTTCTAAGAA
This sequence comes from Cryptotermes secundus, assembly GCF_002891405.2. Classification (NCBI taxonomy): domain Eukaryota; kingdom Metazoa; phylum Arthropoda; class Insecta; order Blattodea; family Kalotermitidae; genus Cryptotermes; species Cryptotermes secundus. The sequence goes on from NW_019737432.1 coordinate 75,534, forward strand.
GTGGCTTTATGTACTGTGGCATGTCAACGCATTGCAAGGCAACGGCTCGATAAACACCCCACGATACGCGCACGCAACAATAGGACGATTGAAGAAAGCCGTCTTCTGGGGTGTGGCGCCGCGTAGAAATTGTGTTAACCGATGTTTCGGAGGAACGTATCACCTCCATCTTCAGGGTAGAAGGCAAGAAGAAATCAAAACCTCAGATCTTACAATAGGACGATTGCCTATAGCTTGTTGCTAGACAACATTCAGCGCGCCAATGGACTAACGAAATAGCTATCACGTGACTTGTTTTCAGTGTGGTCGGTGCCGTGCCCAGTGCTAAGCAACATAACTATAAACACGCCTAAAATAATAGGTTTTATTTTCGTCACGCATACCACCCTACAAGTGACAGTACGTTACAAAAAACTCTTTACCAGTCTATGTTCATATAAGTTGCAACAAAAATTAATAACGACAGAAAATTTTAGTTTGCCATATATCTAATTACGTAATATGCATTTCTAGTGAGATAATTTATAACGTAGCCTTGCTTATGAGACAGCAAAGTATATCACGAACAAGGAAAGAGAATTTTAATATAATTATTTTTTTAAATGAAAAATGAAATGAAATATATACTATAGAATTTAGTCTACTTTTCATCCTTCTGTTAGTATTGCTCCACAATCACCCTCACCTATCATCTGGGGCTGGTACAGTAGGCCAGAAGTGGCCGCAGTAAAATGGACTTAGTCCACCCCACTAGCAGTAATAAAAAATAATAATAATAATGCAATTAAATATAAATGTTTTTACTCATGTTAGTAGTCTTGTGGTTCTCTGCGCTTAGCACTGGAAATTTAACTGATAAAATTTATGCAAGGTTTTCTGATATTGTTAATACCAAAATTTATAAGGAAGCGATACCAGACGCCATAACTATCAGAAGTCCTTCAGCTTGTTCACGAAATAATAGACGCAACATGTGCGATGCCCATTGGCTCTAATGAATGAATTCTGTAACAGTTACTAGTTCCTTCGTAATAGAATTTCAAAATCTGTCCGTACATTTAACACACATGAGTTGTAGTTGAAGAGATTGCTTCCAGGGGCTTGCAGTAACTTCAGAGAACAACCAATTATATTCTGTGAAGGCGTTGCCTAAACAGTTTGCATGTACTTAATATACACGTGAGTTTAGCTGATAGTTTGAACGTAGATGGAGCTGAGTGGGAAGGTAGAAAGGTACACTGTCATGCTTACAGAAGAGAGAATGCGCATGCTCCATTCACCTAAGAACCATAAATTTTGTGGGCAACTGGCTAACATATTTCATAATTCATATTACGCTTATGTCCGTAAATGAAATCATATCTCATTTTCTACCCTACTGAATTTCTCTAATCAATTATTAACTTGTAATTTTGTGATTGTCTTTCGTATGTAGATTCGCTTAAATATTTTCTGATTAATAATCGAACTAAAGTCAATATCGAAAGGCCAAATGTAGGTATTTATACCTCCAGATGCTTAGTAGATATTACATATAACAATATTTAAGTAGCCTGGCAATTCTGTTTAGTAGTGAAAGCAGTGTTCCTTATTCATAACATTTGGCCGGTAAACCAACTAGTAGTATCATGGCTTATACTAAAACTCTGCCCAGTTCATTCATCTAAAATATTCAACCCCAAATATATTCCAACAAATTTTCGATTGAAGTTGTTCGACTGAGTCGATCCGGGTGACCGTGCTATTGGAAATTGGTGCCTTCTCAGGACGAGCGCATGCTGAAATCATGGTTCCGAATATCCCTGTGGGAATTGATGTCTCTTGCTGTTCTTTGCAATGTGCAGTGGGTTTTAATAGGATTGATTCTGAATCTAAACTGTTCAGTGAGTCCAGTATTTTAAATTGCAGTTAAATATGTGACAGGCGTTTGTTATATTGAGTGAATGTTCATGGATTTCGACTGTTTAGTGCTTTGAGACATCAGACTTCAGGTTTTCATATACCCGACAACTGCCAGCATTTGACGGATAATCCGCGGTGCACTTTGGGCCTGATATCTTGAACATCCTTATTGACTGACTTCAAACTGGCATCTGGCCATTGGAAGGTGTGATTTTCTCAGGTCGCTATATGCTGGTTATAATTTTCCTGACCGAAATACACGTTTAAACTTTATTCACGAACATTTATAACTTTGTTGAAATTATATAAACGTCATACGAATATGAGGTTATATTTACTTGAAAATAAACTCCAGTATAATTTTTTGAAGCCGGTCACGGTAGCCGAGCGGTCTAAGGCATGTACTGTCTTCGCTCGCTTGGAAACCGGGATCTTGGGTTCGAATCCCACTCAGGGCATAGATGTTTAGTTTGTGTGTGTGTTTTTTTTTTCTGTGTTTGTGTACGGGTAGAGGCCTTGCGACGAGCTGATCACCCGCCCAAGGAGTCCTACCGAATTTGTAAGATCTAGAAAAACCGAAATGAACGGAGAAGTTCATGGAGATAGGCCTAGGCCCACTGGGGCTGCAGTGCCAAGGAAAAAATATAAAGAGTAGATAGATTTTTAAATTTTAAATTGCTATGCCAAGTAGCTGAGCATACGGAGTATTTAGAACTTAAAAGCCAATTAAAGAACAACGGTCATTATTGGGTTTTTAAATCTAAGGAACTTCCCAGAGATTGCTAGCAGAAAAAATAATATAGCTCAAAAAGAGCGTCAGAGATCCTAACTTGAGTAAAAATTAACATCATCCTGTTAGTCGCCACACAACAAATCGAATGGAGAATCGAATTTGCCCAGAAAATCTTTCCAGATACTGAAATTAACTTAATCTGAATATAGCGATAAATTCCAGCCCTTCAGCACTCTCACGTATTCAAGAGATTCTGCACAGTGCATGCAATGCAGGTGGAACATATTCTGGGTGGAACCTGCATAATATGCTTCCCCTTTATTGGCTCTTGAATCTCATACAATCTGAGATGCGAATTTCCAATAAGCTATGCGCTTTATCGGAACAGTTGGATATTTAAAGCGGTTCGTAACATTTGTACCTCTTTCTGACTTTAGAATCTTCATTTGAAATTACGAGCGGTTTAGACTTTTAAATGAACAGGAATAAATATTTTGTAAGAAAAGCTTTGCAGAAAATTCCGATAAAAAGCCAAGTATCCATAATGACGCAGACAGAGGAGGCTATCGCTTGTACTTCTCAATAAATAAGTGGGCGTTTAGTTAAACTGGCAACTTCTTCTGTTTCCTTCCTCTAGGATCATAAATTGACTGCATAATTTGGAAGTCATCAGTCCATCTCTCTTTCTGCCAGCATGTTAATCTGCGCCATTATTCAGCACATATCAGTGATGAAGAAAGCAGTCTTCTGGGATTTGGCACCGTGTATATGTGGTGTTAACCGACGTTTCGGAGGAACGTATCGCCTCCATCTTCAGTCTGCTTTTAACGGTTCTCACGGTCTCTCCGCTTGCAGATTTCTTATATTTTTTCTTCTACCCTGAAGATGGAGGCGATACGTTCCTCCGAAACGTCGGTTAACACCACATATACACGGTACCAAATCCCAGAAGACTGCTTTCTTCATGGTCACCGCTGTGAAAGCCTCAAATCTTACATATCAATGATATTTCATTGAGATAGGTCAGTCCCCCAAATGAACAAATGTTTGCTCTTTCCTTGCTAGTGAGAAGTCTACTTTCCGTTTAATTTCACCCCAACATGGTCTCCGGAAGGGTGTATCCAACATTATCTTCCCTGACCTGCCTCAATCGGCGATAAACAGAACCTTGCAGTTTGTTGGCTGAGGATTTTAAATTATAAAACATTGAATTCTTTGGTAGTTTACTCCTTAATAGACTTCTGAAACAGTGAAGTGACATATAAACGCTATATAAATGTCGGGACAAAACGTTACGGTTTGAAATGTAAGCAGTTATAAGAACGAATTCCCTGTACTCGTCTCACTAATTCCATATCATTTAATTCAGCATGTGATGCAAATTGTCTGCATAAGAACACCCGCATTGGTACTTCTCTAAATACAAATAAAACTTTTGTACGTGATTAATTTACTTGCTTTGGTTATAAAAAATAAGTATTTAAAATTTGTAATGTTCGGTGTGACGATTTGTCTTACTAGCAGTTTATAAATGTTTTTCTGCTACACGAATAGCCACCAGATTGTAACAAGGATGGTATCATTTATAAAATTGAAGAAAATGTTTATTTTGTAAAGGGAAAATGATAGTAGTGTTGCTTATTAGTTCAGTGTTATTTTCAAGGACGAAAAATAGCCCATTGCCTGTCATAATAATGATATTTATGAAGGGTGCCGTCTTCTGGGATGTGGCACCGTGTAGATACTGTGTAAACCGACGTTTCGGAGGAATTTATCGCAGATGGCCACCTGCTCACGCTGGTTCCTCGCTGGCTGTTTTTAAACCCTGAGATGGAGGCGATACATTCCGACGAAACGTCAGTTCACACAATATCTACATGACGCCACATCCCAGAAGACGGCATTCTTCATAGTCATCGCCGTGAAAATCTCAAATCTTACACAATGATATTTATGTTAAATTAACTGAATACTGGAAGGGCAGCGCCATAGTTCAAGCGGTTAGTCGCTGGCTTCCCACAGCAACGGCCCGGGTTCGATCCCGAGTCTGGTCTAATGGGATTTGTGGTGGACAAAGTGGCGCTGGGGCGGGTTTTCTCCGAGTACTTCGGTTTCCCCTGCCAATCTTCATTCCACCAAATTCTCCATCATCATAATCACCCGGGGCAGGCTACAATAGGCCAATCAGTGGCCGCCGTGCCGAGTGGACCCAGTTGCACTCCACCCCCCACTAAGCGAATTAAAAAAAACTGAGTACTGAAGATGTGAGTATAATTGGAAAGGGTAATTGTATGAAATGCATCATAGATAGTCATGTGTAAAGCCAAATAAATTTGGGGAAAACCAGTTTATGTTCATGAATTACGAATACAAGCTGGTAAATTTGCATTTTGTTGCTCTGATGCAATCATTTGCGAATGAAAATTAGCGAATTGAGATTTATTCAGAACTGAACTGCAGTGTCTGATAATAAACAGATTCTCGTAATCCAGTGTTAGTGATATTAAGTTTTCTCACTGAACCAACGAATATCTTTGTAACGCTGCAGTATTCTGAACCAGGAAGTAATTTTTATAGTCTACCGTCAGTTCGCCTGTTTGACACAGATGGTTGGAGCAACAGTTATGATAGCGGGACCATGATGGGGCCTTACTGAACACATAATGAGACTCTTTGGAATGGAATCGGTGACGCTGACGTCACAACACAATATAATGCCACATTTTTGGCCTTCTACGGGTAGAACACTGTAGAACAACTATGTAGAAGGGTGTGTGGTTCTCAAGGCGGTAGTTATGAAGATTTGTGTCTTCTAGGATATACCGCGGTGTAGTCCTTTGAAAGTCAGACGACGTTACCGAGGAAAATGTCGCCTCCATCTTCAGGGTCAACGAATAAACCAAGCAAGAAACCAGCGTGAAGCAGGTAGCAATCAGAGATGCACGGCATTTTATCCCGGAATATAGAACTCTTCAACTATGTAAATTCGTATCTATATGCATCTTCACGCCTTTCTTTTTATAGTGCCCTGATGTTACGCTCTTTATCCTTCCGTTTAATGCAAAGGAGCGCACACATCCTTCATCCTCTCCTGATAATTTCGTTATTCTTTTGAATGAGATAATCTTGCATACGCTGCAGTTTCGACCGATGTAAGCTTTCATACTGGTCTTAGAGGGTTACCAGGCTCCAACCTTACAAGCAGCAGAATATCATTATGCATCTCTTGTTACATAGATGTATTCTTGTCTTCTGCACGTAGTAGCTTCTACTGGACGGCACTACCGACCACCACAGTCGAAATGTTTCAATTCCATTCAGGCTTGAAATCGAATGCCGAAATATTATCTTGAAAATTTGACGAAAGCCCCAATCTTTGTCCCATTCAACGTCATTCCGACAGACGCATTTCTGACGTTCCTTAAAACAGTGTCAAAATGATACCCCATGTTTACACTGGGGCTGCAAATGAATTGGGTCAAGTTAATGGTGTTGCTGTTTAAAAAATCAAGTTGTTGTCGATATTTGAGAAAATTACAATCTAGTGGACCCCTGCTTCACATTCAGGATGTCCCTGCTTCGATTCTAGGGTCGAACAGGCTGCTATAATTGTATGTCATGACTTTCTTAAGTATCCTCAGGCTAATGTTGTGTGTGCTACAAAAGTAGGACATGGTCGCTTCCCTCCACGTCAACGCTCACAGCAAATGCAATTGAAAGAGTAAAGTTAAGCAGCCCAAGAATCAGTCAGTTAATCGAATAAACGAAGGAAGAGCTAGCTAACTTCGTGGAGAAGACCCCTTATTGGAAACTAATAGACGATCGGCTGCTGAAATCCTCCGTAATTTATGGGCCACATGTTCATTACCATTTTCAAAAGAGTTTGCTACTGGTACCTATTCCGAGCCACATGACTGCAATCCACTCACTTCCCACCCTATTTCTATAATCTGATTTTCCCATCTACTCCTTGGTTTTCGAAGTAATCATTCACTTTCAGATTTCCTGATGAAAACTGTGTATGTATGTTTTTATCTTACTCGTGGATGCTGTTAGCCTCCCTCTGTTTTTATCCTTCCTGATGAAGTGACAGGAGTTTGGAGAAAGCTGCATAATAAGGAGCTTCATAACTTGTACTCTTCTCCAAGTATAATTAGAATGATGAAGTCAAGGAGGATGAGGTGGGCATGGAATGTAGCACGAATGTGAAGAAGGTGAATGCATATAGGATATTGGTGGGAAAGCCAGATGGAAAGAGACCACTGGGAAGACCAAGGCGTATGTTGGTGGACAATGTTAAAATAGGTCTTAGAGAGATAGAATGGAATGGTATGGATTGGATTTATCTGACTCAGGTTACAGACCAGTGGATGACTCTTGTGAACACGGTAATGAACCTTCAGGTTCCGTAAAATGCTGGGAAGCTCTTGAGTAGCTGCAGATTTGGCGGCTTCTGAAGAAGGGCCCAGCTCCACGAGTGAGTGAGTGAGTGAGTGAGTGAGTGTAAAATTCTTTGGAGAAATGTATGAAGTGTAAAATTCCTCATTATGCGATTTATCCAGTTTACCTTCACGTCTTCGCTCTTTGATTCAAGTAAAGAATTAGATAAGACTTGTTGTCAATGTTACAGTCCGGCGTTGTTTGAAAGAATTTAATTCATTATATTGCCGTATACATTAATGTTGAGTGTGCAACAAAAGTGGGTCGCGAACTTCATTTCTTAAAAAGGACGTGTTTTATGGAGTGGTACATTAGGTATAGTAACTAGGCTACGGACTGGACAGTTGGAGAATCAGGGTTCGGTTCCAGGCAAAGGGTATGAATGAATTATCTGTCCATTATCATGACCAGAGCTGCTCTGAGGCTCACTAAACTTGCAATCCAGTAGGTGCCGGGGTTATTCCCATTGGATGGAACAGGTCAGGGTTAGCTGACCACTCAGTGTCATCTAGTGCCGAGATGAACAGTGTATGGGATTATTCCTCCACTTCTCCACACGTCTTTCTGGCAGAAAGCAGAGAAACAAATCTGTCTTCAAAGTACGGAAGTAGGAGCTCCCATTATGTAGATAATTGAGAGGCATTTGAAACGGCAGGAATAGTTTTCTGTGTAGGTCGAGACAAACAAATGACTTCCAGTCAGCGAGTAGCAAGGGTCAGCTGCAATATCCCCACGAGGCCTACCCGAACACCTCAGTATTACAATCTGCATAACACAGGATTAGGGCATGGGGAGAATGGTCACAATGGCATTTCCGTGGAACGGAAGTCAACCCTTCTCTTGGACCCCTCTCCTTAGTTCCAGTGGCTACACCGGCTTTTGGGGTCTGAATTAGTCCGTATGAAAGACAGGCATTAATTCCATTACACATCTGTATAAAATCTGTCTCTGGCATTACAGATTGATGTCCATTATAGCAGTGTGTAGTGTTCGGTGAATCAAGGGGAATCCAATTTGTTTCTCTCGCAATTCGGAACCCGGTTACAGCTGCTGCACTTTCTCGTTTTAGTACTCCAGTATTTGAGGCAAGCTGTCGAAGAAAAGCTTGTTCCTCTTTTCACAGAATAAGCCCTGTAGTGTCTACGAAATCTGCCTTTTCAGATAATAAACCTCTAATTCAATTCAATTCCTTATTTTTATGTGTTAACTCAACAGTTGCAGAGTCAGTTACAGAGGTAGCGCAATCACAGAAGTAAGTAATGAGGGAAACATTACCGAGATGTAGGACAATTACATCCATATCAGACATTAAACTGCATAATACGAGTATGTTCATGACAAACATAACTGTATATTAGGANATCTTTGGAGAAATGTTCGCTGTTAGAATAATAGTTTAATTTAATTGATGAATTAAAGTACTTGACAGCAGCTGAAAAGCAAATCAGAGAAAGCACGGGTAATAATAATATAATTCAATGTATGTATTAATGATGGAGCCAGCATAGCGCAGTCGGTATAGCGACTGGCTACGGGCTGGGCGGCCGAGGGGTCCGATTTTGGGTCCCAGCAGTGGCAAGATTTTTCTCCTCTCCACGTTATCCAGACCGGTTCTGGGGCCTACCCGGCCTTCTATCCAATGGGTACCGGGGGTTCTTTCCCCTTGGGTAAAGCGGCTGGGGCGTAAAGCTGACCAATCAGCTCCAACTTGTGCCGAGATCAATAATACTTGGATCCATACATCCACTAACCAGTACGTCTTCATGGCGTAGTGATTTATCAGTTCACCGTACCTATTTATTAATGTCCCTGACATTGGCAGGAACTGAAAAGTTAACAACATATGAAAGTTACGCGTAATGCAGCACGAAATAATAACTGTAGACAGAATTAACACGAATAAGACCAAAAGAGTTTGGACAAAAGAAATATTACACATTGATAAATAAGTCATTAATATATTGAGATATAATTCAAATCTTTATTCTTTGCCTGTTAGCCCGCTGATTCTTTCGCTTGTGTGGGGTTCTCTTATACAGGGCTACTATAAATGATTCATTCGTTTTTAAAACGCTATATTTTCCGAAGCACTATACATACAAATATGATTGATATATAAAAAGAACCGTAAACTCACCAAGGTTTCTTCACGCTCTACAAATGTTCTATGTGTGCCCCTTGGGTCACACGACACACGTCCAGGCGGTAGTCGAGCTCGTTCCACACATTTTGTAGCATCATCCTGTCAATGGTCATCACTGTAGCATTGATACGTTCTCTCAGCTCAACTAGTGTTCTTGGCAGTGGGGGTACGTAAACACGATCCTTAATGTACCCCCAAAGGAAGAAGTCACAAGGCGTTAGATCAGGTGATCTGGGGGGCCAAGTGAACAGAGCTACGTCATCCTCACCATCACGCCCAGATCAGCGGGTCCTTAAATTGCCGATACCACCGCAAAATGCTTTGTTTACATGGCGGTTATTTCCGTACTCTCTTTTGAATGCGCGTTGCACTGCTATAACAGACGAACATCTCGCATATTCCTCTTTTCTTGCTTTGTCGCCATTTTGTAAAGGCACTGAACTCGTGCTGCCAACTGGTGCACACAATATAAACTTGGTGAGTTTACGGTTCTTTTTATATATCAATCATACGTATTTGTACGTGTAATACTTTGGAAAATATAGCGTTTTAAAAACGAATGAATCATTTGTAGAGCCCTGTATACTGTATACTTCCTGTAGTAAATACAGTATGTATCAAACCAGTGTGAGTCTGAGTATCCGAGAATCGCTTGAACATTTTATGGTTTCTTCTGTACTGCCCTGTGCTGGCGAATACAACTGCAGTTCTTCTTTCTAATCTGACATTCAGCCTGCTTCGCCCCTTTATCATTCACCTTCAGACGCTACTGTAATTCCAGGTTCCGACAGCGCAGTACCGAGCCCTGAACCTGGCACACTGCATTAAATATGAACCGGAACACCTCGCGGTTATGACAGGTGACACGAGATGGAACTCAGGATTTACAGTACTTTTGCATATCCATTTCATGTGACAGATATTTCAAAACATGGAACATTTTGAAACGTTCAGCTGACACACTGTGAAGTCTATGACGTATATTTGTATGAATCCTTAAAAAGGTACGCTATATCAGCACTTGAAAACTTATCTTATACGTCGAACAAGTATATTAGCCCAAATTTTGATTTTGTTACTCTAGAAGGAAAGACCCAAACTTTATTTTCTGGGACGTGATTGTTTGGGATTTTATGGGCCTATTTGTATAACTACCTCTGTATTTTAACTATTTTTATTGCTAGCAGTTCTTAAACTGTTTGTAAATACGTGGATGTTGTGACTACTGAACCTTATCTAGTTTTTACAGAAAGATAATTGTTGATTATGGAACAAATTTTTATTCTTAATGATTCATAAATTTATTTACACATTTTGCCTTTCAGTATTTTGTGCAACTTGTGAGTCTCTCAGTGGTAGGTAATATCCAGGAGGCCTATAGTTTGTTTCCTGTCACTTCAAATTATTTATGGTTCTTAATATGAAATTCTTGTAAATGGACATATTTTAATATAAAATAATCATCGTCATAGTTATTCTTTTAATTGTAAGTTTTTTATTCAAGGAAATTCGGACTCGAACACCGGTCCATCCATGTGGGATTCCTAACGGAATAAAGTACTGTGGACAGATTTACTAATTTACTGACACTCGTTTCATTGTTACTTCAAAATTCGCATTTAAGAAGCAACACGCTTTGTGGTGTACGGTTTGGCACTGCTCTTATTTTATTAGCGAAGTCCGCGGTTCGCATCTCGAACTGACTAACTATCGAATGTTTGGGGAGGACCCTTTAACGTAGAAGTAGTTCGTCCGTTAATTATGGTATTAATATCCTAAGAGCCAATATAATATTTGCAATTTTCATGGCTGTCAAGATTTACATTGTGATCATCTCTGTTGTGACATCTATGTCCTGAAGATGTAGGCAGCATATTGCTCCGAAATGGTGGTACTTACCAATCTATACATAAGCTAGAACACCGCGATTTTAAAATAAGAATAACCTCTTGGTTTGTATTATGTAGTAGACTTGACAACTGCAAGAAAATACTGTCCTTTCCTCAGCAAACATGAGGGTAGCTGATTGTGTATGGATGCTGTTCCCACTGTCTGGTGTACCAGCCACTAGATCATACACATGCACAGTATGTTACTGATCGCAGTGTTTCAGAAAGAATTGCTCTCAAATGGGCCTCCCTGTGGTGCTACGAATTTTACACCAAGCGAATGTTTTGTGAACTGATATGGCATTAGCTTATTATATGGGAGCGAGGTTATCCAAGTATGCGACGAAGCAGACATCTGTATGGCCACAAAGGGGGCTCCGCCTGTCTATCCACAGTGGCTTTCTTTCCGTGTCTAATGGACTGTGCAGTCCCACATCTCTCTTCCACAAGACCAAGTTGGCGAACCGAAAAATTGCAAGTAAACCGTGAAGCCAACGCCTTGGACATCCAATATCTCTATTGTAGATATAGAGACGCATGAAGCGGGCAATGTACTCCTTCGATCATCTGATAAATGTGTAACATTGTTATGTGATCAAGTGCACAAAAACGGAGGATTCTGTGCTATAAATACTCCGGCTGTATAAATTATCAGTCCTAAATGGAACCAGCGCGGTTACAAAACCAAGCAAGTTACCTCAAATATAAATACGTCATAAATTCAGGAGATGCTGAGTTTGAATCTCGATGTGCACACTGGCTTATCTAATATTTCTCATGGTTTTGTTCAGATCTTCTAAGGGATTACAGGGAGAGTAATTTTAAATAAGTCACGACCGTTCTCTCATCAGGCTATACATACTGTACACACTTATTCATTTATTTCGATCGACGATAAAACTTTTGTTGTTGAAACTGTAACCGTCCCTCCTTCCTTCCGCCTGCGGCTCCGTCTGCATAGTAGTGCAGGGAGTGCGAGTCGATGGCAATCGGCCCCTCTGCTCCGATGACCACTTTGACGCTGCCCTAACTGGTCTTGCCGCTGCTGAATTTGCTCGGTCGTAGCTGGTTTCGGCTCGACCAGGCTCCACCGCTTCTTCCTTCAGTTGAGATAACTAGTGGTTGGATTTCAGGATTGGATCTTATAATATGGGCGCCAGCAAACAGCTAGAGGCTGTTTACGGTTCATAGTAAGTGGGGAAGGAGTGAGCATGTGAAAGCTGACGGTGGGTTTGACTAGACAGTGGAGATGAGTCTCTCTTCAGGTCGAATACGGGTCAGGCTCGGACAAGTGAGGGTGAAGCACCTCTAATCAACACAATTCACTTTACACCACAACACTTTATTGTTGTTCTTCTTAGGGACACTCGGCTGCATAAATTCTCACAATCTGATTTCGTTTTGGCTTACAAGCAACGGGTGTTACACTTACACAAAAATGCACTCGATCAGCTCGCCAAATTCCTTGGTGCCGCGGTCTTGTTGATTAAGCTAAATCTCAATATGAGTTATTATGAGAGAAAAATTTTGGACTTCTTAGAATTATCTTTTAGCCCGAGTGATGCGGGGTTTGCCTCCGCCAAGTTCTAAAGTTGATAGACGACTAAAATCTTAGACTGAACTCTCTGCCGAGCCAGAGGTCCTAACTGAGTTGTATCTGTCTATTCTCCTCTCCTCCCAATTTCCCTGATAGGCTGATTCAAATAAGGGGAGTTGGCCTAACTTTGGTTCCGTCCAATGACAGTCTATTTTTAAGGGAATTTCGCCCTAAAAGACAAAACGGCGAAATTGACGGCGATGCAACTTACGAGGGGTCGCTAATGATCTCCTGGCACTCCCACTTTTGACTTACGGCTGGTAGGGACTGTCACTTCTCGAATTCTCAAAGTGGCTTGCCGCTGTAAGTCAAATTCTCAATTTCTAAAGAAACTCAGTGGGGTTCCTTGAAGTATTACTTTCTGCCCTTTTGGAAAATAACACCAGATGCTTGGACGCAAGGACTAGCAGATGTCCTGTCTGGGCAAGCTTGGTCTATCTGCTCATCGCTTATTCCTTGTTCTTACAGTGTGTCTTAATTAAACCTTTGTCTCTTCTTAACTTCTTATTATTAACTGTATTAGCTACCGAAAAAAGGGGGAGGGATTTCGATGGTGCGGTTACAAAACAAGGTTTCAAATATTCTACCAACCAACGGCGCTTTAAAGACTCAAAGGATAACACAGGGTCAAAGGCCTCTGGGGTACCCTAAGCAAAGGGATGTATTCCATATCCCGAAAGCCTGTATGGAACTGGTAGGCAGAACAGTTGTTGAATCACTCCAACAACTCCAGTGCTGGTATCCGGTTCATGCCAGTTGTTAAACCTCAGCTGTACAGTTTCTATTCGTTCCTTACAACGTACTCAGCCATCAGGGGTTTTATAACACTACGCTGAAAAATTAATTTACTGTATATAGTTTAGAAATATTCTGAATTTACATAAAGTTTAACTGGTATTCATATTGTGACATGTGTCCATTGCTAGGTAACGGGCCGATAAACACGCATTCTTGACGAAAGAAGAGATGTTTTCTATGTGGTTCGCAGATATCCATTACTGGGCAACTGATGTTTTCTGTGGGCCCGTCTTTAGGATATATAACTGGTACAGAACCGAATCAAATTAGAAGGAGAATTTAAGGAGTACAATGGAGTTCAGTTGGAGTGTCCAGAAGACAGCGTATCGAATAGCGATGTGTATACTGTTGTAACCAGTTGTATAAGGTCCAATAAATTCGATCATCAAATTCAAAACCCGTCTTATTAGTCACGCAAACCACACATACGTGACAATGAGATTATTTGTGGTTGTACTATCTATATTACAACTTAATCAGTAATAGGTAAATCACATGCCATAAAATTAACCAGGTGCTTCATAGAAGGGCAACATATTTTAGCGTGTTGGGTGTGTCACGCTACAAATAAGTTCACGCCGTTGTCCCAATATAGCGAATTTAATCCTTTCGCTCACTTACACACACTTTACAGGCATTTTCACTTGCAGTGTCACAATCACTGCTTACAATATTCCGGCGATACTGGACTCAGACGGATATTCCGAAGTTTGTTCTCCGATGGCGGTTCCGCGACTTTCTTCTTCGAATGCTATTCCGAGACTGACGGCTTCGTGTCGAAGCTGGGCTATTTATAACCTTGCCCGCTGTTAGGCAGCGAACCCTCCGTTATAACCATGGAGACTCCTGTTAGAATTACAATGGAGCAATTGTTGTCTCCTCTGTAACGGTCTATTGTAGCGTTTCCATAGAAGTTACTCCTCTGGTTTGCCGACACGTTACAATATTTTCCTTCCGTCTGCTTCTCTTCCCTGTCTACATGACATTTCCTTGTCTTCTTAGAGATATTAGTTACCGATATATGTTTTATGTTTAGGAGATATATAAGAGGGTAGATACGTAGCAAGAGTCAGAAAGTTATATATATAAACGGAATTGTTTTCGGGCACTTCCGAAGACTAATAGCCAGTAGGAACTGTAGCCTTTCCGTTAAGTGAGTGGTAACTTACAGCACTCAAACAGGCTCACTGAGTGCTAACGAAGAAGAACGGAAGGCACAGAAATGACAGCTATCAGACACTCAGCGGATTGTACACACTTATATTAAAAATGAAAGAAATATTGAGAAACTGAAGATTGCTAATGCAGAAGGTTCCTGCGTAAAGAGAAGATGGAAATACAAAGTAGACAGAATTGGTGAAGACGGACTTGAAATACTGCGGGTGCTGGAAAGAGTGTAGCCATGAAATAGACGAATCTGTGTTATAAAGAAAATATCAGTGTGTAGTTAATATTTCCTGAATTAAGTGACGTTTTTAAAACTTAAGCGTCTTGTATAAAAAGGAGAGAATTTTCTGAATAACACTGGCCGATGACCGAAGAGAGGATCCGCTGATTTAATTAAGGTTTTAAGGTTAAAAGTACAAATTGTAAAATATTTTTTCCCTATTTCAGACTTCAGGATAAGTAAAAGTGTATGTGAATATTCTCTTAGCTTCGAGGTGTAGGCTGAAATAAAATGTAATAAAACGTTGATTTATACAAGGTAGAAAGAATTTCCAGTGGAAATACTGTATCTGCAAGAAAAATGTTTCATTTAAAGCGTCTGCTTGTAACTATTTCTTTATTTCTTTTTAAGTTAGTGGGGTGGGACTAAGTCTCTTGTACTGCGGCCACTTCTGGCTTATTGTACCAGCCCCAGATGATAGGTGAGGGTGATTGTGGAGGAATTGGTGGAATGAAGATTGGCAGGGGAAACCGAAGTAAACGGAGAAAATCTGCCACTTTGTCCACCACAAATCCCACTTGACCAGACCCTGGATCGAACCCGGGCCGCCGCGATGGGGAGCCAGCGACTAACCGCTTGAGCTATGGCGCGGCCCCTGCTTGTAACTAAATACGAGTCTTCTTATTGACAGTTGTGTGTTATTGTGCTCTGACTCATGGGGAAGCCAACAGGCCTGTCATACTTTACCCCAGCATCATGCGCTGTTACGGTTTCTGTGTAAGGTGGAGTGGGGGGTATATTTTGGATATGTTGTATGGTTGACTTCATTATATCCCAAATGGCGTTCCCATGGTGTTTATGCTTAACTAAATGCCTAGTTGGCCGCGCCATAGCTCAAGCGGTTAGTCGCTGGCTTCCAATCGCGGCGGCCCGGGTTCGATCCTTGGTCTGGTCAAGTGGGATTTTTGGTGGACAAAGTGGCACTGGGGCAGATTTTCTCCGAGTACTTCGGTTTCCCCTGCCAATCTTCATTCCACCAATTGCTCCACAGTCATCCTCACCTACCATCTGGGGCTGGTACAATGGGCCAGAAGTGGCCGCAGCACAAGGGACATAGTCCCACCCCACTAGCAACAAAAAGAAAAGAGCATAACTTGCCAATAAACCCGTCAAAACATCATCGTCTCCATCCGGCCGCTCACTATGTTACTGAAATACGAGAAATGAAAGAGGGGAATAAACAGGCAATGCAATTACAGCTCGTCCATGTAAGATGAATTGTATTGCAAGTCGGTATATCTGTTGTGTTTGTCTCTAATTGGTTATTTGTACTTGCAGTATTGTGTATTGTAGTTTTGCTGTACTTACATTCGTTCTCTTCATTATTTATTAATAATAATAATAATAATAATAATAATAATAATAATAATAACTTACTTTTAAAGTAATCTTGATTCAAACGAGAACCTTTGTTTCACTTTCCTTGATAAATCCTTTATAACAACTCTCCTAGACAGGCGTTTGATTTAACAGTATATATCGGAAGTTGCTTTAGGTACGTGGCTTATTTTTCTTTGCTATTTTTAATCTACTGTCTTTTTTTTTGGGGTAAGTGAATGTCGTCTTAAGTCCTATGCCCGTGGATTCCATATGGCCGTTCCTCCAAATAAATTGTAAATAATATGAAGCATTACTGACTCACAACTATTCTTGTGAGATATTAAATACAATTCACATTTGTACCTAGAAATATGCATATTTTACCTTTTAAAGACTGAAGATAAGTTGGAGGGGTAGTGAAAGACACTGCATTTAAGGTAGTGGACAGAAGAGCTTTCCTCTTAAGTGGATATAAGAAGAGTACCGAACTAAAAACAGTCAGTCACGTATTTCTGTGCAAATACGTTATCAACCTTCAGCTCATCCAGGCGTTCTCTTACGGTTCTCTTTGCTCTGTCTCTGTATTCAGCATTATGGCTTTCCAAATGGCCACTATCGTCATATTTATTCATCATCAATCATCATCAACGTGGCTGTTGTTATTCTGCGCAGAGTCATCTTTGAATTTAAGTATTTTCTACCGTCCATTGAAAGAACAACGGTACCATGAATTACGGACATTGTGTGTAATATTATCTGCCAAATTTGACCGATATACTTGGATAGCGTACGTTAGACTCCTTAACAAAAGACTGCACCAGACAAAAGAAACAAAAACCATGTAAAAAATTGATCCCGCAAACCTACCTTATTTTGTTTGTTGTATCTGGAATTAGTTGGTGCTATATACTGTTCACATTAATGAACTAAGTGAAAAAAATTGTATGCGGCGACAAAGTACAGTAGCACCGTGTGAAAATAATTCTGCCTCGTAGCGTGGAGTTTGTTCCATTTCGTTTTGCATGTGCTGCTGCTTCCATCGCATCTCATATCCTAATGAACTGAAAATGACATTAATGCTGAATAGTTTTCAAAACTCTTGGTTACAGTTTGCTATATGCGCGTACCTGAAAACAACAGAACAAAAATATAGTAATTAATCCCATAAAGTAATGTCCTGCTTGAGAAACCTATATTCATTTAGTTCATTATTCCCCGTGGCATCAAAAACACTCGTATGAAATTTCCGCACTGGTATTCTAGTTCCTTAAAGTATTACATAAGGAAAAAGAACTATTTTTACAGACGTTTTAAGAAAAAGAAATCCGATTGCCTTTACCAAAAATTGTCCTATTATCGTAAGCTAGTTAAGTCTACTATTAAGTCTGACAGACTTAGATGGTTGAAATCTGTGGACGAAAATTTAAAGTCGCAACCCAAGCAATTCTGGAAATATGTGGCCTCCTTTAGGAAAAGAAATTCAAATTCCATCCAGCTTGAGGTTGATGGTAAGCATTTAATCGAACCTCATGACATTGCTGATGAATTTTCAAAACATTTTCAAACAGTGTACCACAATCCTGGTCCTATTGTCTTCCCCAACCTATTGTCATCTTCCGAATTCTTACCTTTAGCGTCTGTTTCAGATTCCGATGTTATTAAAGCTATTAAGCGCCTGAGACCATCTAAGTCTGTTGGAGTCGATGACATCCCTGGATTCATTATTAAGGGTTGTACTGATATATTTGTACCTATTCTGAAACACATCTTTAATCTAAGCTTATCTCAGCATAACTTTCCCTCCTTATGGAAGCAAGCAGCAATTGTCCCTGTTCTCAAGAAAGGCAAAAGCACCTCTGTTAGCAACTATAGGCCTATATCCTTACTCAGTAATTTTTCTAAAATATTCGAATTTATTGTTCATGAACATGTTTCCCATTATCTAAAATCAAAAATTAGTCCTTATCAGCACGGCTTCTCTAAAACAAAATCCACAAGCACTAATTTGGTGACTTACATTGATTTTATCTCCCCTATAGTTGGCTCCCAGAGACAAGCTGATGCCATTTATTTTGATCTGAGCAATGCATTCGACCTTGTCCCACATTCTCTTCTTCTTCACAAGCTAAGTGCTGCTGGGCTTTCTGGTGGTTATGTAAGCTGGTTTCGCAGTTACCTATCCAACCGGAAATCCCAGGTCCGTGTTTCTGGTGTTCTTTCCTCACCCTTTGAAGTTCTCTCAGGTGTACCTCAGGGATCTGTCTTGGGACCCCTTCTCTTCAATGTGTTTATTAATGACATGTGTGATGCAGTTGCCCATTCTAAGTGTCTGCTTTTTGCTGATGACATCAAAATTTACCGAGCCATTAGTTCCCCTCATGACTGCTATCTACTACAGTCTGACGTTAACTCTATACAAGGTTGGTGCATTGCAAACTGTATGAAACTCAACATCAGTAAAACTAAAGTTATATCCTTCACCAGGAAAACCAACTTACTTATCTACGATTATAAACTTTTTCAAACGTCAATAGCCCGGACCGATTCTGTAAAAGACCTGGGAGTGTTTATTGATGCTAAGCTATATTTCCATGACCAGGTCAATTACATTTTCTCTCAATGTGCGAAACTATTGGGTCTAGTTCGTAACATTACCTACAATTTCTCTTCGCTAGACTGTATGTTCAGTTTGTACACTACGTTAGTTAGGTCTAAACTTGAATATGCGTCCGTAGTCTGGAATTCGATTACGTCAACTGATGCCAACAAGCTGGAACGCATCCAGCAGAGGTTTGCGGCCCTTTGTTTTAAACGTTTCTTTCCTCAAGTTCATTACAATTATTCTCTTGCTCTTGAGGAGTTAAAATTACATACTTTATGTACTAGGAGACATCGCCTTGATGCTCTCTTTCTTATTCAAGTTTATTTTGGCTCTAAATTCTGCCCTTCTGCCCTGGAAATTGTTGGTCTCCGAGTTCCTGCTCGGTATATCAGAGATTTTGCATTGTTCAATGTTTGCTCCTTATTTAAAAATTGTCCCTCTGCTAGATGCGCAGCAGCTGCTAATGTTGTCTGCAGGGATGTTGACGTATTCGGAGACTTGAATATTCAACCCAAACAAATTTTAAATATAGTATAACTGTTAATATTTTATTATTTGCATGTCCAGTAAAACAAAATGAATTACGTATATTATTATTATCCTCTGTAATTCTATATTATTCATTTCTTAATTAAATATTTATGTTTAATTTATGTTTCATTCCTGAATTCGTAATAACACTTAGTTTAATGATAATGAACTTATTATTACTGTCATAATTATCAACTATTTGTTTGTTTTCTTTTACTTTATTCATTATTATTTCTTCAAGTGTTAACCTGTAATTTTTATTCGACTTTTAATAAGATTGTGTATAATGTCATTCATTCTTCTGCACTGTGCTGTGTCTGTAATTGGCCTTGCGGCTGTTGACTCGGCACATTAATAATAAAGAATTGAATTGAATTGAATTGAATTGAATTAACCAAGAGATTACCGGTCTTTTATGGAACCCGAATGTTTATTATCTCCGTTCAGTAGCCTGCCACTGCTCTCTTTAAAGTGAATATATTCCGCACTCAGAAACTCTGTTTCCTGAAGTTCCTTATCCCTATTCTGTCACCTACCTCAACTTCTCCCAAGTGTTCTCTTGCTTTCAGGCCTTTCACGCAGAATCATGTAGGCATTTCTCACTTCTCCCATGACGAATACATGTCGCGCCCATCCAGTCCTCTTTGTTTTTGTTACTTATTATCCGTCTCACATGCAACTTCCTGTTTAAAACTTTCACTGGTCTAGAAAACCGAGATTAACGGCCGTGGGGATCTGTTGCGCTGACCACGTGACACCCTCTATCCGCTAAATTTGACACTAACTTCGCCGATAAGCGACGGTCGCTCGGTGGATATAGTTCACTTGCGGACTACAGGCCACGGAGTTTATGTTTTAAACGTTAAGATATCTTCTACATCAATTATGTATGCACACAATTGGTTTCGGCCAACATTTACCTTCATATGACTAAAATTATTATTGATGAAACTACTGTCCTTCCGTCCGTAATTTCAGTTTTTTGGGTATGCCCTCGCATATTCGCCCACCATCACAAGAAATATGAACGCATAGACGAGGGAATACCGAAAAATTTAACTTAAGACGGAAGCAGAGCAGGAATTTTAGATTCACCTAAAAATGATCAGTGCTGCAGAGGGGACTTTAACGATAACTAATAGGAATAAATGAGTGATGTACAACAGGATGCTACGATACAATATTATTAAACTCCTCACTATGCACATTTCTCCAGCCTCCTGTTACTTCTCATATCTTAAGCCCACCATGTCCTAAAACACCTTCAGTCCGTGGTAAAGGCCAAGTCCCGTCTCAATAAGAAATACAACAGTGCATCAAGAATATTGATATTATGCCTACACGTAGACACAGCCCAAGACGAACCAAAATTTTATAATGTGATATATAGATGTTCAGTTGATGTGTCGATATCCAAATACTATATATTATGTCATATTTGTGTGATTCCTTTATCCTGAATATCTGCCGTCTCATTCGCCAAAGTTGTGTTTTTGAATGTTCACATGCCGTCACTATCCATTAACACAGCGCGTGACTTACAGTTCACCATTTATTCGCAATCTCTGCTCAGTTAAATTCCAGACACAAATTTTATATATAAGGTACAGTTTATAACATATTATAGTTTAACCATGCGTGTAACGTACTCGTATGTCGGCGAATTTTCTCTGTGTATAAAAACAAACAAAAAACTCCTTGAAGAAAGCAGTCTTCTGGGATTTGGCACCGTGTATATGTGGTGTTAACCGACGTTTCGGAGGAACGTATCGCCCCCATCTTCAGGGTTGAAGAAAAAGTATAAGTAAATCTGCAAGCGACAACACCGT
>NW_019737432.1:96791-105996 GCF_002891405.2 Cryptotermes secundus
ACGGTGTTGTCGCTTGCAGATTTACTTATACTTTTTCTTCAACCCTGAAGATGGGGGCGATACGTTCCTCCGAAACGTCGGTTAACACCACATATACACGGTGCCAAATCCCAGAAGACTGCTTTCTTCATAGTCACCGCCGTGAAAGCCTCAAATCTTACAAAAAACTCCTTGTTTTAGTCCACAAGCGAACTATACCGACATAGCGACCGCCTCTTGTCGGCGAATTAAGTGCCGACTTTAGCGGACAGAGGGTGTCGCGTTGTCAGCGTAACGAATCCCCACGGCCGTTAATTTCGGTTTTCTAGACCGGTGCCGCTACTTTTTCATTGAAGTAGCTCCTCAGTTATCCTCACGAGGCTGAGTGGACCCCTTTCCAGACCCAGTACTTCTCAGAAAATATGGTAGCGCCGGGAATCGAACCCGGATCTCTGGATCTGTATCCGGGAATTCTGACCACTTGACCACAGATGCGGGCTTTCTCTGTGTATAAGCCATCCAAATATATGACGCCTTATGTTACTGAAGTAAGTTCAAAGCGGGAACTCAGAGGCATAGTAACAAAAGTTAATTAAATCATATAATCACAAAATGCAGCTCTGCTGTGAGAAGAGAATTTTCTTGTGTTGCCTTACAAGTTGTGAATAGTACGTGACAAGAATCACTGCTTGTTTCATGGGGCCTGTACAATAAAACTGGTGGCTTTGATATCAAAGGAGAACAAGGGGAACGGAAACGTCCATTAAACATACTGTCAAGTACTAATTTGTGCTTTCATTAGGCATACTTTATGTATTGTCTTCAAGTTTGAAGTAATTTATACCTCCAACAGCATGCCGAGCTTATTGTGACGCGCGGAATGACAATAGCCGTTGTGTTACGTACAAGCATTTCTCCTGAAAATGATAAAAACCTGCTTCAAAGTTCGTCGGAACATTATAATAAGGAACTTCGCCACAAAACTATGGAATAGTTTCAAGTTAAAGGTGATCTAATATTATATGACAGCAGAATTGTATTCATACGCCTGACTTCATTTACAAAAAGTTAACCATTCTGAAATATTCAGCTGAGAGTTAACTCTTTTGGCACAGAACCAGTATTCAGGACACTTCTATCGAGCTTCATCTGTATCAATCTCAGTCCAATTCATATCCTCACAATCTGATATTCTTTCTTACATTTTCCATGAGACCACCTTCAACAGGTATCCTTATCATATTTCTACCCATGTACTCCCTGCAAGTCCCATGTCTAGCCGATGGTAACCTCCTCGATCTAACCATTCCTAACAATATCTTAGTTTCTCCTCCATTCTCCACGTCACCCCTCGCCCTAAGGCCCGAATATCTTTATTAGCATTGCACAGTGTTGTACATTGCAGTTGCTTTCTCTTCCCCGTAAATTTATACCTAAACAACTCCATGGCACAGAGCCCTTCTTAAGAAGTTGATAGTCGTTCAGTCTCTGGTACCGTTTCTTATGGAACCCGAAGCTTCATAACCGTCCTCAGAATTATTGACTTTTCGGACTGCGTCCATCGGTCGGTATTCTAGAAATTAGATAATACGACGTTTCGGAAACTGAATCTGTTTCCGTCCTCAGGTAAGGAGGGAGACACCTACTCTGTTGAACCCGTTAGAAAAAAGCTGACCTCAATCACTGGCCCAGTTTCGAATCCCTTAGAAAGATCTAACCTAAATCACTCTTAATTCTAGGATAAATACCTAGCAGCGAATTAGTTATAAAAAAATAACATATTCTCTTTGTATTTTTTTTTTCAAAGTTAAATGTTGATCTGCATATAACGAATCCAGTTCATCCCTCGAGCATATGAATTATTCTTCCACTGTTTTTACGGGCACTCTCTTTTACATTATCCTCCATATTTCATTCTTTAAAGACTCTCCACTACCATTCATGCAACTTTCAGTTCTAAAGTTGGTACCTTGCAGTGACTGGCTGGATGGTTTCTGGAAAGATTGTCTTTTGAACTTTGCTGCTACTGGAAGGAAGCATGTTTGCTGCTATAAAAACATCTTCTGGAAGGAAGACACTGATATTGAATGGAGGTTATTCCTGTCTCTCTTACGCCTTAATAAAATAGAACTGAGATGAGTGGATATGAAAGAGAAGAAGAGATATTGAATCACACGGAAAGTTGGAGAAACTGCTTAACACACTCTCAACGCAATGAGAGGTAGGTTATATTCCTTTCGTTCTTGCAGATATTGCACGCTAGAGTTCTTCTTAATTACTGTAAAATGTATGCATGTAGATGCAGGCACAAGCATGGAGATACTGCGGTATGGTGTTTGTTTGATATGCAGAACGCCGGCGCCCGATAACTTGCGGAGTGTACATATTGCCCTGTAAAGCAGGGTGACACGTAAAATGCGAAAATTGTGATCTATTTCAAGAGGAAATTTATAAAAATGATCTTTCATGCGAAAGTTGGCAGTGCTTTGTAATTTACTTGCATTAACAGATCTTTACACACTTCGGACTAGGCATCACAAAAGCAGAATTTTTCATTACTTTCTTTGTTATATTTTATATATGTTTGTATATATGTATTAATGTATTGTAAAGGTAAAGTTGAGCCGGTCACGGTAGCTGAGCGGTCGACACGTACTGTCTTCGGTCGCTTCGAAACCGGGATCGTGGGTTCGAATCCCACTCAGGGTATGAGTAACTGAAATTTATATACTTTTATAATACGGTGAGAAAACATGAGTGCAGACTTCGGCACAACAAGAATAGTTGTTTTCTTTTGCACGGGTAACATTACCTTGATCATTTGTTTCTTGCTGAAAGGGGGTGATTTACTGTCACTGCTGCACGAATCACTTTCAGAATACCTCTCGCCACGCTTTGGTGTTCTTTACATGTGAGACTGAATATTTGTAGTCTTTTCGTTCATACTTTCAGCATCATGAGCCATAAAATTAGTTTTATTTTAGAAGCATTTTGAGTGAAATTTTCATGTTCTACTTTTGTTTCCACAATATATCAAATTAATTCTATGTCCATTGTGTTTAGATCTCATTTTTATTGAAGGAATCTTATGGTTTCATTATCTTCTTCTTCAAGTATTGAATCGCTCAGTTACTCAAGGGGGACGGTGAGTTCATGCAAGTTGAAACTGTTCTACTTCTCTCCTTCCCTCCCAGAAATGTCATTCCTTTGAAACCGTTCCTGAATGTCTCCCTTTCTTGACGCCAAAATCGGAGATACAAATTTGGACGGATTCATATGACTCATTATCTAACACTAATAAACAGTTCGGTACGAGGTTAAACAGAAACTCAGCCCATCTGTAAAATATTTCCATCTTCATTTCGTTGCAATCACATTTTGTATTGAATTAAAATTAAAAAATTCTCCAGTTATAAATTCCTTTATCAGAATAAGCATTAAAATTATTCAAGCTGACCAGCACTATCATTTATCGCCGTACCACCTGCCTTAATATCATGCTAACATTAACTGTGTACGTCGGGTACATCCACGTCTTATACTTGTATGTGCTCCTTCTCCACATCCATTTCATCGCTTCTCGTAATTCTGAAATGATTTGCCTTCCTCACTACGATATAATTCCTTTTCATTAAGAACCACTCTTATTTTTACGAGGGAGAGTCAGTAAATAAGTCAGAAATGGAAGCAAAACAGCTGTAATTGATAAACACAGATAGGGATCGCTATGACACATGTTGAACTAGAACAAATGTTCAGAGTGTCCACCATTAGCTTGTAGACTTTTATGACTTAGGCGGATTAGTGCACGAGAAACCGTGACCTGTGTGTCCACTGGGATTGGAGCACACGACGTTTCATTTTCTTCCCGTAATGTCTCCAGAGTCGGTGTTTTTCTACAATACACCACATCCTTCAGTGAACTCTACATGAGAAGGTCGGGGCGGGGGAAATTAAGTAAGGTGAGCATGGCGATACTCAGTACTACCTCTTCGTCCTACCATTGACGTGATACAGTTTGATCGAGGAAGCTTCTGATATCTCGGTGGTAGTGTGGTGGTGCTTCCATTTTGTTGAAAGTAAAACGGCGTATTACTTTCGTGATGATCTTGTAAAGTGTACCAATACCATAGCAGAAGAGGCGGGACTTGTTGCTCTGCAAGGCCTCCAAGGCTATTGCTTGTGCACATCATGTGTTGTACCATCGACCTCAAATTTGTCACGAATGAGTTCAGTTGTTAATCGTGTTGGAAGTTCCGTTACAAAATCACGCCGCCACTGTCTTGTACTTCGCGCACATTTTGAAACCTCCGGTACCACTTCAAATTTATCATGCGTTACTCGAACCACTACCTCCGCCGCCATTTTCTTTGATTGTCCTGCCATTCGATAAGGTGGCTCTGGTATTCATGTGACTAGCATCAGCTTCTGAGAGAGTATCACTCTACGCACCATACATTACATTACGGTTCAACTTTGAAAATGTCCATAGATAACCTCTATTAAATTGTGTATACATTTTTTGGTCCTTCTCTATGTATTTCTGGAGAAAGCTGTTATTTATATTTGAATAATATAACAACTTTCGTAGGAAATTGTATTTTTAATTAGATAGATCTGAAATGTTAATGCCACATGCTCACGATCAGTGAGGGTTGAAGAGAACGAAACACAGCTTAAAGTTCCTATTGCATTGACAGAGATTCAAGGTGTATTTATGTCCGTCACACAAAAATAAAAGTAGTATCAGTAATGTATTTCAACGAGCTTTGTCTTACAACTTCTTTATTAAAACCGTCACAACACAACTATATCGAGGTCAGTGCCTAGTTATACAATACCTCGAACATACAACTATCATTGATATTTTGACGAAATACCAAATAATATATTATTTTAGATACGTTGACGATATTTTAATCATTTATAATTCCCATATAACTAACATTGAAAATACGTTATATGAATTCAACCTATCCTATCCACCCTAATATCAAATTCACAATTGAAAAATAAATAAATAATAAGATCAATTTCTTAGATTTATCCATTAAGAAAAAACACGAAGAGCTACAACTAGGAATCTATCGAAAACCTACAACTACTGATCTGATCATCCACAGTGATTCATGTCACCCATTTGAACACAAAAAAAAACTGCTATAAACTATCTCATTAATCAATTGAATCAATATCCCCTTTCGCATAACAATAAAATCATAGAAGAAAACATTGTTAGAACTGTTCTAAATAATAATAATAATAACTACCCACAAAATACCATACAAACACAAAAACCCTTCACAAAAATACTAAGCACAAAAAGAAATGGACCACCTTTACCTATTTCTGCCATGAAATCAGATCTATTACTAAACTTTTCAAGAATACTGAAGGTGGTATCTCATATAAGACAAAAAACAATATAAAATATCGGATGAAAATAAATGATGACAAAAATGATAGGTATAATCTTAGTGGGGTTTACCAACTACAATATACTGACGGTCCAATAAAATATATAGGACAGACCGAACGTACCTTTAAGGTCAGATTCAGAAAACACGTACCAGATATAAAAAATAACGTACAAAGCTCCAAATTTGCTCAACATATATTGGACACCACACATGAATATAGGACGATAGACAAAACGTTAGAAGTTCTATATATCGGCAAGAAAGGCCGAAATCAGCAAACTAAATCTGCAACTGAATGATAATTTTACCGATATGTTTAAGCTTATATATGATGTAATCATTGATACACGTTCTTTCTCCCTTGGCACTACAGCCCCGGTGGGCCTAGACCTACCTCCATGAACGTCTCCGTTCACTTCGGTTTTTCTAGATCTTACACATTCGGTAGGACTCCTTGGGCGGGTGATCAGCTCGTCGCAAGGCCTCTACCTGTACACAAACACAGAAAAACGCACACATACAAACTAAACACCCATGCCCTGAGTGGGATTCGAACCCACGATCCCGGTTTCCAAGCGAGCGAAGACAGTACATGTATTAGGCCGCTCGGCATCAATCGAAGAAATTTATTCTTGTTTTATACTATAACTTTTGTTTTATATAATCTGATTTATTGTATTTTTACGTCAAATATTTTATATAGTTACTATTATTGTATCCAATTTTACTAATACTGCAGTTCAGTGGTGTATGTTAGCCATGTATTTGCCTGATGATGGTTATTAATAGAGGAAACATGTAGCAGAGCCAAACTAGGCACTGACCTTAATATTGTTGTGTTGTGACGGTTTTAATAAAGAAATTGTATATTACAACACAACAGGATGCATGAAATGAAAATTATAAGAGCTTTTCTTGGTACTGGCCAGAAATGTAACGCTATTCGACGTCTAACAAAGTTACATTACATCCTGTAAATGTTTGCATCTCTGTTTTTTAGTTTGTTTATATAGCAAACTACTGACTGGTTTTATTTCTTCGTGGTTATTGTGGAATTTGTGTTGAGTGGAACTAGGCCATTGCAGGTATTCCTGGATGGCTGTCATTTCTGCTGCGTAAAATGAATTCAGATATTCACCAGAACATTTCCTGTGCTATCAGGTGTATAGAATGTTATAGACACGTGGCCTCTTTTCTAACGTTTTGCGCTTGAATAACCGTGAGTACATGGGCTATAACTTCCATATGTTAAATACATTTTAATTCGGTCTGTATTCCCACATGAGAAGTTTAAAAACTGTGGTATCATTCACATGTGGCTGATGATAAATCTTATTTTTATCTTGCATCAATAAGCGTTTACTGTAGCGGTATCCATATCAATGGTAACCCTGTTCGAAGAGTGTCCTTTGATGAACAGAGTAATTGGGGTTTCCGTTCAGAGGCCACGGAAACCCCGTCAATAATTTAGAATATTCCTGTAGTTCTCCAAATTAAAAAACACAGTCTTACCTTACTTTAAAGTTAGGTTTTCAGCGTGTGACATTTGGTTGTTATTGACTTCTAACCCTTTACTCAGTCCTCAAAATACCAACATTCCGAAAAAACATAATGATTTTCTGAGATGTTGCACTGTAAGCGCTTATCTGCACCTCCCCTTTCCTTAAGTGTTAGGTTGCTACAGTTTTCATTATACGTTCTGTTCCGTTTGGAAGTTGTACTTACTGTTACTCCTTTATAACCATACAATTAAATTTGCATTATTATATTTTTATTCAACTTCGATTTACCATGGTCTTTTCTTTTGAAATAAAAACCTGTTAGAGTCATTACACACTCTGCATGTAAGGTTGAGGTTCGTTACGTCTAGTCCAGATTTCACTCTAGGATAGTTCCTTAAATACACTTAGTTTTTAATATATAATGAATGCTTATAATTTATACCTTCACGGTGTGTATTATACAGAAAACTATATACATTATACTAACAATTTTACGCACTGCACAACGTGCCTTTATACTCATAATATGATGCCGGTATGCCCGATCAGCAGGTTAAGACCCTCATTTGATATGGTAAATCTAATACTATTTACGCAGGCTGTTTTCTTGTTGGAAATTCACGACTCGAATTTTATTGCATTGTGAGGCGCAGGCTTTTCCTTACAAACTTAAGTGGCATAGGGTTCAGTTGAGGTCATCTGCTGTATTACATGAATAGCCAGCCTACTTGTGTATGAGTCGCGCCTGTTGGAAAGTGTGTGTACTTCGCCAGTTTGCTTAAGCAATATATACATAGATCACTCGAAGTTATAAAGCGAATTCTGTTACTCTTCTTTTCATACCTGTCATTCACTGACTGCAGACTACACAGTTGATCCTCGGAAAGCAGAATCCATTGTCTTCGACTGAAATGACAGATTCTGCATCAACTGATTCTTATTCAGCTTTGACCAGACTTGGATCAAGGTGTGCAACAAGTTCTATAACAAGATCTTCCTCATGAGAAATGCATCTCATCTTGAAGGCCTTAGTCACTTGAATGCAAAATGTAGTTGTGTTAATCTATAATTTATTTTATCTGGATTGTACATGAAACTTGCAGTGTAAGAAGAATGTTGCACGCCGTTGATATCAGAACTCTTATTTGGCACGAAACTGATCCAGTGGAATCCAATTCTGCGCCCTCACAGCCTGTTTAGTTAATAACTAAATAACTCCATAAATTAGAGTCCTTGAGAAACTGATAGTCGTTGAGTTAAATCGTTCTAAGTATACATTCAGGTCTGAGACCTATGTAGCATCTATAAAATTGCACTCTCTCGCTTCTCGATTTGGAGGACTACACCTTGTCAGCTGTCCGCGACTCCTTGTTCAGTATATTCGCAGCTATTCTCCCTGTCTGGAAGCCCTTTTCTCCACTCGCTGCCTGACAATGCGACATGCCGCGGTAATAAATTACGCACTTAACATAGATTCCTATATTTTGCTCGGCAAAAGAATTTGCATATTGTGAACATTAATTATAAATTACGGAACATCCATTAAGTGAGCATGAATTGTTTTATAATTTACATGACAGGACTACGAAGATTCATTGGCAATGCAACTGTCCCGCATCTATTTTATTTTATTGTGCATTTCTTTACGCCCAGTAGGAAAACTTCTGAAACTCTTCAACTGCTTAGGAGAGAATATCCGAGAAACCCTCAAATCCATCAGAAGTTTTCTATCGGTTTTGTCTTGGCACTTGTTAAAGTATCGATATATCGACCATGTAACTGGAATCCATACGTTTCCGAGTGTATAGGCGACAGTGGTCCTAATGCCATTTTGCTGTAGCAGCTCTCGTAGAGAAGGCTGTGTGTCTAGAGGGAGGTTGTTACTCGAATAGTCTAGCATTCCTCTTGCCTTCACCCGAAGGCTTCCCATTTACATGTTCCATATCAGGAACTGAAGTACTGAAGGAATTAATAGAAGCAGATATCTTTCTTTTTCAATGTGCAGCCGCTAAAGCTCCGAGACTACTGTTTTTCTGCCTAAGGAACGAGATATTAAAATAATCTCAGGACGTTATTCAGTTGTAAGCGGATTTGTCGTTGCATTAGAAGTTCTTTACGCGAGGCTTGTATTTGCTACGATAGAGTAAAAATAATAATCAGAGTTCCTATATGGATAAACGACAACAATAAACGTATTCAGTTGCTTACACTGCAATGTTTCTTTTGAGATAGAGTGATGTATATTATTATTATTATTATTATTATTATCATTATTATTATTATTATTGTTATTATTTATTAGAC
>NW_019737432.1:106265-135151 GCF_002891405.2 Cryptotermes secundus
TTTTTTTTCTTTTTAATTATTTCCACCCCAACTTCACTTCGCCTCATTTATCACTTTCCTAACCCTTTGCCTAAAATTGCTTGGTTTACAGGACAGAGTACCTAAAGCATCTGCAGGCAGTTGGTTCCAGAGCTGTATGGTCCTATTTACAAAGGAGTATTTCCCGATATCTGTCCGTTGCTTTCTACTCCTAATACTGATATATAGAATTACTTAGATTCCAATAATTTCCTAGGACAATGAAGCTCACCATTATTAAGAAGAGTAAGAAAACACAATTTTCTCACATTTTAAAAATCACTGTCTCTAAAATGGAAGGCTATATGAGTCACCTAAAATATATGTGATGACTGCAGCAAGGGAAAGGCGTAGAAACTGCAGACTACATACCCTGTGGACATAAATGCAACGAGGAAATAAAAATAATAATTTTGATTTGTTTCACTCTGTTCCGTCACACTAATAATATTATGAAAATAAACAGTGCCATCTAGTGTGACTGGTGAAGATTTTTCTTATTTAAATTACCTACGCCCTTACATGTTTCGGTCTTCAGAGACCATCTCCAGAGGGACACCTTTACATCAGTACAGTTAGAAGCCACTATTACAATACATGTTCTAAAAGTTAAAATATATTCGTACAATATTAATAATATAAAATTGTGTTTAAAAACTAAAGTCTTTACTACTACAATGGCTGTTCCAATACGTTAAAATATTTATGATTGGTTTGTTAAGACTCTATTGGAATTCGTAAAACAAGCAGGTTCGTGTCATCCCTCTTATTTCAGTTAAGAATTTTAAGTCTCCTATTATAAATGTTAGGATTATGAATAATTAGGTGAAATTAGTGTAGAGTGGAAGGTCATTCGTTTTTGAACAGCGGGAGGAAGCCATAATAGATCTATACGCCAGTTAGACTAATTCACTGAATCTGATCTCCTTGTTGAGAAGCCTGTCTTCAGAGTGTGTAACAAATAGCTTGGTTCATTTCAGTCATTACTTTTGGTTTAGGTCCTATTAAGCGATAATTTAGAGCTCTTTTTATTTTTATTGCTAGTGGGGTGGGACTAAGTCTCTTGTACTGCGACCACGTCTGGCCTATTGTACCAGCCCCAGACGATAGGTGAGGGTGATTGTGGAGCAATTAGTGGAACGAAGATTGGCAGGTTAAATCGAAGTACTCGAAGAAAACCTGCCCCAGCGCCACTTTGTCCACCACAAATCCTACTTTACCAGACCCGGGATCGAACCCGGGCCGCCGCGGTGGGAGCCAGCGACTAACCGCTTGAGCTATGGCGCGGCCTCTAATTTAGAGCTTAATACATATATAATATATTTTGTGTATAATTCTTCCGTTATATAGCATCGCAGGGAGACGATAACGTATTATGAATAGGAACATACATGGAAGGAAGTTCTAAGCCGGAATTTACCCAAACGCTCTAAAAGAAACCAAGAAGGAAGTCAGTTTTTTACATATCCCTTACTGAGGTTCAAACCAGGTACCTTTTTAATACAAATATAGACTATTACCACTCTCTAACCTAGTCTGTACCGAGTGTCGAACGGGTACCTCCCTCAGCAGAAAACATAACGTGTTAGTGTTCGGCTTGATGTTTGTTCGCCTTCACAAAATGGTGGCCCGAACGTCGCGTTCGACACTGCTGTTTTTGATTCGTTAGGCCCCCAGTTCAAATCTCCGCCCAAAGCCATTTATCCTAATTTGAGGCGCTTTATAATGTGCCTCAGTCCTTACAGGCAAATATGTTATCATTTTAAACCACAACCACTTTTTTCTACATACCTTTCAATTAATTACTTAAAAATCTTCCTATCACTCCGTGCTACATAAAGTAAGCAGCTGGAAAAGCGTCATTAAATCGGTGAAATCTGCGGTAGTCTCATCTTTAGATGGAACTTGAAACACGAACGAATTTGCACGTCGCATTTTATGCGTATTTGATTGAAATTTTGCTATATAAGAAATATTAATGATGTCTCAGTTTATGAGCAAAGTTCGAAATAATGCAAATCCCCCCCCCAAAAAAAAAAGACTCGGCAAGAATCACGTATGTGTGTCTTGAATTATGCGACGTCTACTGAAACGCATCCTCGCATCAAATGCGACTGCACTGTAGTTTTATTCTGTAGTAATAATACAGTTCCCTCCGTCATTACACCAGAATGTCAACCAGGACGTACCTGGCCGCCTGGCTACCAGATTTAACGGCCGTTAATACTGGCTCGGACCATCACAGTTATTATCTGCATGAACATTCCAAGGTCAACCTCATTCCAGCATAGTTGTTCCACGGGAAGATCTCTGTTTGAGTTTTTATGGAATTCAGCCAGGGGAAGCCATAAATATCATCATAATAAATCTGATAATTCATTATAAACGTAACATACGTCATTGTCAATTAAAGCAGTAAAAGACGTTTTTATTCTTGTTATTTTAAAAATAATAACATATTCTTATATTTTCATAGCGTGTATCCAACTCGTGAAAGGATTCCTGGGGCGAATATACCCCCAAGGCTTTCTGCCTATGGTAACAAGTACACGTATTCTCATACGTTCACTGGCATCTAATGAGAACGATATATCGTGCAGTGAGACATGTCCGTTGTATTTTGTGGAATTGCTATGAATTCAATATCTCAACTAACCCCATGGAGCAGAGTTTCCTTCAGAAGGTAAAATTTGTTCAGTTATCAAGTAATTACTCGTTCTTTACAGATTCGGAGAGTTCATTGCCCTGTTCACGAGAGCCCGTCACTTCTCACTATACAGAGTCACATGAATCAAGTCCACACTCTCATATACTATAGTCTTAGTATCCATGGTAGTGTTTATTTGAAACATTTTCTATAATTTCACGTGTTTATGGCTGCGTGACTAATAGTAACGGGGTTCGGATTGGATGATTGGATGTATTACCACCTTCTTGCACAATCACGCATAGTCACAATATATTACAATAACTCACAATCAGTGGCTGCCTAGAACTCGCTCCATTCTGACTCGACTACGACTGACTTGATTCTGATCTGAACGGCCTCTTATATAGCGCTCGGTGTCCAAGCAAATATTTGTTAATCACTCGCATCCATGGAAATGTGTTCCGTAACGAGTTAGTTTCCAAGAATGAATCTCTATGGAAAGGTGTTTGTCAACTTTTCCTAGCAATGGGTCTACATGACAAACTATGTTATGTATTTAACAAAATGTAGGAAAAATAATCCATAATTACACACTCTTATGTGACGAGGTTTACAACAATTGTGGTTGCACGAGTATCTGCAATACATGGAAATAGAGAACACGATGTATGCAAAATCTCGAAATAAAATATTTTCCTTACAGTTGGAATATCAAATTCTTTGACTTATCGTTTAGCACCACGCCATGAAGACGTATGATGGGAGTGAAAGTATAGATCCACGTATTCTGGACGTCGGGACTAGCTGCAGATGAGTGGTCAGATTCACGCCACTTTGGAAAACCCCCCCGCTACCCATTTTATTTGAGGTTGTGTGGGCCTCAGAACCGGTTTGTATGACGTGGAGAGGAGAAAAATGTTGTCCCTACCAGGACTCGATCTCCGACTCCTCGGCCGTTGAGCCAGCAGCTAGTCGCCATATCAACTGGGCTATCCCGGCCCTACTTTGATGGTACTACTCTATATTATGTACCAAAAGTTGCACTAACTGTTAGGAAAGGGATGCAGACCCCCAGATAAGAACAGTACCCTATATCTTCCCCTGCTTCCATGAACTACTCAACCATGTACAGCCGATGATGGTCTTTCAGCATTATTCCGCGCCCTTAGTTCTCGCTTGTCTTACGACAAGACAGCCAGAAAAGGAGCTCTCACAAAGGACATATACTGTCACGTGTCTTTCGACGCGTTCGTGTCATCTGAGCAAGAGGAAACTTGACTGTCATTTAGGCGATCGCTGTGAAATTCATGTCTCGTTGAAACATTTCATGTAAGATCTCTAAAATTTTATAGTCGTTAAAATAGTTAGCTTTTGTCTCATATTTGGCTAATCGTAGATGTAGCAGCAGAGTAATGAAGATAATTGCATATGGGCTATGAGGTTAGTACCTGCATTCGCCACTGGTTCGCTCACAGCCACAGATCTGTTTCTGTCTTCTTAATAACCCTATCAGTTTCTTCCACGCTAGCTTATTGTTATGCCCTGAAGACTGAGGCAGCATATTCCTTCGAAACTATAATACGTATCTATCAAACTACACGGCGGCGAACTTCGAAAGAGAGTAAACGTCAAGAAAATTATGTAGTAAGGAGCATGAAGCTGCATAACTTGTACTTGTAACTGTTTTGTTAAGTGTTTAAATAATGGAAATTAAAATTGTAATATATAAGCATATTGTCACGTCTATCCTAGTAAGGCGACAGTAAATAGTGGGTCCCGGATTTGATAACTCGATTTACTTGATAATTTCTTACGTAACTACAGTTCTTTATTACACTTCACGATTTCTGTATCTATGACACACAAAGCAATTTTAACGCTTTCAAGGTTAACATAAACTACTGAACTGCCTTGAACGAAGTCTTCCTGACGAATCCTCTCGAACAGTCTTCACTGCTTCTTACATAGGCTCGTCACTGACCACATAGAAAACACGGCCTCTTTTGTTGACGAAACTTGTTTACTGCTAGCAATGAATAACGATACAAACTGTAGTTAGAAAACCTCATGGGTTTTCCCATCTTTATAGTAATCATGTGATTCAAAATAATCCTCCTAACTACAGGAATGTGTTCTGGTTCCTATTTTATTTAGGTTTTATTTAGGTGAAAAGGTGGAGGTTTGCATTTTTGGATTACAACTATTTTAAATCTCAAATCAGCGAATGTTGGACACCCTGCTTCTGGTAACTACGTATAAATGAGATTACAATGTTCACATGTTCACCCTAAGGAATGAATAACGGATTGTGTACTTAAGAGCTATTGCAGCACTATTCCAGTTTAGAATGCAGGGTACCAATGTGTGTGATTGGTTGATTTAGTCACACTGACGCTGTTTAATTCAGTTACCAGGATACGACTAGTGAAGACTGAGGATCCTAGTGTGTGTGTAACGGTGAACTGTAAATTGCAGAGATCAGCGATAGCACTGTATTTAAATGTGATTAAAAGAACTTGTAACCAAATGTTAATAAATCTAATCATCCGAGCCAGAGTCCGTTATTTTCATCATGCGTACTACCCTACACGTGACAATAGCATTTCTGTACTTGTAACATGAGCTTATAGGTAACTCTAATACACTTTACCCTTCAAGTGTATAAAATTCTTGTGGACATTAGCCGAACACTTACAGACTCCCCATATTTGTATGAGTAAATCCGCTTTAATCTCTAGCTTTCGTTTATAATTCATTCATAGAAAGAAATTAATAATATTGATCTCTGAATAAAAATCTGTGGGTACTTATTGCCTGCATTGTCGTCTGCAAGTACAGATGAGAACCTGAAGATAAAGGTGAAAAACAAGGCAGAACTTGAAGAAAGTCGTCTTCTGGGTTTAGGCGCCGTGTATTCTTCGTTTTGGCCGACGTTTCGGAGGAACGTAGCGCCTCCATCTTCAGAGCAGTTGAATGGCTGCGGAGAATGGCTCCGAAACGTNTTTCCTCACCTACCAGATGAGTGGGAGGTGAGACTGGTAAGTAATCATTGCCAAAAGAGGACTTGAAACTGGAGTCGAATAGGTATACCAGCAGCTTGACTATAGTCAGCACTGAAAGAGGTAACTAGTAAGTTCAGGAAAGATCACGGGTTTAGTACGACCTTTTCGTTTCTATTGACATTACTAACTCAGATCTTGATGCCCCAACGATTTAGCCTGATATCTCCTTTGACCTCTTCCGATATGCACTGCCATCTGCCTTTGTGTGTCAACTCTGAAGGGTCTCTGGAGACCGTTCTTTCTCCAAACAGGTTTCCTATAGCAAACAACAACAATGTAACACGAGGAAAGGAAGAAGGTAACTTTGTAAAGCATAGATTGATCTCTGGGTCCAAACTAAGTTAACTCCAAACCGTGAGCACGTGAACCTATCTACTAAAGGGATTTCTCTCTTACCGGATTAGAGCAATAGCTTTGCTGTAGAATGGTCGTACCTTTCATGTGGTTGCTACGCGACTTTATCTGACTGATCACACGGGAAGTATTCTGTGTGCTGTGTACAGTCCAACTTAGTAGTTGCTGAGGCGTGAAGGACGACAAGAATCTCTGGAATTTCCGAATCGTAGGAAGCAGAAGCTGTCTGAAGCTTATAACAGGGCACCAGAAATATTAAAACGCGAATCTTTTCGTATGAATTGATTCATACATGGGATTTCTGTCGTAGAAGACAATGGAAACTTAACATAACAGGCTATCTCAAACGTTAAGGCTTTTATTTATATTCAGGAGGGTCCAGTTCAAATCTCGATTAGAGAACCCGTTACCCTAGTTGAGATTTTTATGATTCTTCTTGGGAAAGTTAGATAAATTGAGA
Source organism: Cryptotermes secundus (assembly GCF_002891405.2). NCBI lineage: Eukaryota > Metazoa > Arthropoda > Insecta > Blattodea > Kalotermitidae > Cryptotermes > Cryptotermes secundus. Next base: position 112,810 of record NW_019737432.1, read on the forward strand.
GTTCTTTCTGTCTATTCTAACAGATCTGATAAGTTACGAATGCTTTCATTTGCATTGTAGCTCTTTTAAATAAAAGGTAAAGTTGTCCCTGTGCTCAACGAATTAAGCACTATGCCATGAAGGCGTATGGAGGAGTGAATGTGTAGATCCACATATTCTTGACCTCGGTACTGGCTGGAAGTGAGTGGTCAGCTCCACTCGCCGGCTGCTTTACTCCCGGGGAAGGAGCCCCCGGTACCTACTGAATAGGAGGTTGGGTGGACCCCAGAGTCGGTCTCGACGATTTGGAGAGGAGAAAATCCTTGACCCTACTGGGACTTGAACTCCGACCTCTCAGTCGTCCAGCCCTTAGCCAGTCGCTATACAGACTACGCCACGCCGGCTGTTTTAAATAGATTCAGAAATCTGCATTCATATAGTATCTTACTTAAATATGTTAAGAAAGCTTACACGCGCATAACCCTTTTTTTGTCAAATAGGTTATATACGCTTCCATTCGCATAATGGCTGACTTAAGCAGGTTAAGAACACTTTCTTTCGCATGTTATTTTGCTTAAAATTCGCAGGCAACCTAACGGCGAATACCGATGTGAAGCAGTATACGTAGTTGGAGTCCTAGGTTTTAGGGGGCCCATACACGTTCGAGTCTGGCTCTCGAGACCGAATGGGCTCGGTTTCCAATGAGCCAAACTCATCCGTATGTGGAGAAATTAATCCGAACCCGGCTTCTCGCCGAGCCGGACTCGTACGTGTATGAGCCGCTTTAGTCTTAACTTCAAAATGTCCTGGTTTCGATCAAAATTATGGCCATAAACCTTAGAACAAAAGATGAATACAAGATCTCTCAGCATAATGACAGCCATTTATGTGGCCGGGAGTACACCAATTCCCAACATGCCCTGTATATCAAATATTCATCAGATCTTTCAAACACGTACATAGGCACCCGAGTCTAAAGGCTTTCTTTTCTCGTCAGTCCAACAACTCGGATTAATTTGAGCCAATAGAATAAAACATCTTCACAGTTGTTCACCGTGGCGAGTGCACTTCATTCAGAAATGAAGCAGTTGAAAGAATGTCATAGGTTCCATTCGATAGGCTGCAGGCGTTGATTGCTCTCAGTAGGCCTATAAATAAAAGTTTAATATCGGTAAGCATAAGCCTGACATTCCTCTATTAAAACCGGAAGGAACAAGCCGTACATTTCTCTGAAACAACTTTGACATATGCCATACACTGAATAGACAAACTTACGGGAAAATAAAGCCTGTGTTCAACGAGACCTCTGGCATGGCGAGTAAAGTTATCAATGCGTCTTGAAGATAGAACCTGGTTAACGTTAGACTGACGACGTAACAATCTAAATCACTGTCACATGACGTTGCACCTCAGCACTTTTTGGATTCCTGAGCCATTACCTTCAGCATTTAATAATGTTTTTAATTCTAATAATTAGTCTGTTTACAAATATGGTTAGAAAACTTCCTTAAAATCTAGAACCAATTTGGTTCGTGTCCTTTATGCTTCTTCTGTTGCTGATAATATTTTATATTATTGATAATAGTAAGTGATAAAAGTTGATAATCCTTTATACTATTGCTAGTCTGACGGACCAGGTTGAACCAAATCAAATTGTACAACGGTGCCACAGGATTTTGAGCTATACATTGAACAATGGGTACCTCATTTCAGGTAGTTCTCTTTTTGTAAATTCAGTAAGTAATAAAGAAAGTTCTAGCTTATTTTAGTGTACATTGCACTTACGAGCTGAATGACTTTTGAGCCATTCCCTATATCCAGCTGAACGTAACTTTTCTTTCAGTCCTAACCATTTCAAACCAGGGGTGTATGAAGTTTCTTATTGTGCAGTAAGTTCGGTTTCCCCGTAACTATTGTATAAACATGTTCCTTAGTACGTAGGCACACTTCGAAGTTTATGCATTTCTGTACCGTCTGTCGGACTTGTTCCGAATCCTTGACTGTAGCACACGTGGTGCAGAATAGGACTCGCTCCGTTCTTCTATCTCCCGCAACTAAAATCAGAATACAGGAATAGCCTCCGAAAACGAAAGACAAGCTCTGCATGGATGGGGGTTGAGGGCTGTTGAAAATCAAACACAGGTCTCTGTTAGTGCATGTGTAGTAAATATAGACGAGCATCTGGACTTCATATCCTGATCTCAGTAAAGGGAGAAAACAGAAAGCAGCTGTTTTCAAGAAAACGAATGACAAAATACAATTAGAGTATAGGCACACTACTAACATGCTGAATGTAAAATCGTTAGGTTGTGTTGTGACGTCCATTGACATGTCACCGAACTCATTATTATATAAAAACGACAGCCGTTGCTTGTGACTATTTCGCTTGAATCTATTGTTATGAAAAAATCCCGACATTATGACTTGGCGGAGAATTTCGACATTACTTTTGTGGATTATGTTCTGAAATCTTATTTCCTATATTAAATTCAAAGCAGTTTTCCCCGGTTTGTCGAAGAAAAACTGAAATATTTATATATATCTAAGACGTAACCTTCATTAAATGCAGATATGTCCGTACAGGAAAATGATTCTGATCCTAAGACTAAAGTAGAAAAAAAGGTAACGTTGTCCCGGTGCTGCCAAGCATGAAATGGAAGTATAGCTCCGCCATTTTTGACCTCAACACTAGATGGTGGTGAGTGAGTATTAAGCTGCACATCCCAGCCGCTTTGCCCCCCGGGAAAGAGCCCCCTGTACCCATTGCACAAGAGGCTGAATGGATCCCAAAAGTGGTCTGTACACTGTGCAGAAAATAAAGGTCCCTGCTTTCGCAGGAAATCGAACCCCCGCCATCCAGCCCATAGTGCAGTGCTCCGTATTATAAAATTACTTGCTTAAATTGAAACTACTTAGGACAGCGACGAAATGAGACATATAAAACAATTGGAAGGAATATAATCTGCTCCAGCATTCAATGTTTCCGCTGTGATTTCCTTCCGGGTGTTTATCTGAGCAGGAACATTCATGTTACAGTTCGGAAATAATTAAGCCTGATTGTCAACAAAAGATGTGCAGAATAATTTACTACATTGTGCCTCCTAGGAGACGAGAGGAAGACATTGAAAATGCGTATTACTCAGTAACTGTACCGTGAAGGCCACACTCTGAAAAACTGAATCGGTATATTCCTGCGACGCGTCCGTAACCACACGATCTCATGATCCAAAAGTACACAAAATAAATCTTTACCGGCGTGGAAACCTCATATCTCATACATGAGAAACTCGTCCCTAGTTCAACCCAAGAAGAATTCGAAAGAAAGCTAGCACGAATCCGCTCATGCCCGCCCCCCTAGCCCTGGGCCTCTTTATGTAAGGATTTACTGTCCTGCTTGTGGGAAGTGTACGCTGAAGAATTGTCATCGCTCCGGGTAGATTTGGTTAGCAGAACAGGCGAATGGATGAAAGCCTAGCTTACATTCACAAGAGAGGTGCTTTTCAATATCTGTTGATGGTGGCCATCTTGGCTAAGGTATTTCATGGTTTCCTCAATCACTCCATTCGAACGCCATGGTAGTCACAAGATCCTGACAGTGCTAAGAGCCAAAAATCCGGTAAGTTTTTCCGAAATTACTAAAATTTTCAAATAAGTCACATCATTATATATTTATTTATTTATTTATATCCACGAAATCATAGTCTTGCCATAATTTTCATTACTTAATTGACCTACACTGATGTTTGATTCCTGCAATAACACTAGCAATCATTATGTATGTATAAGACTGACGGCTGCATTGTGAGTAACGAGGGATGTACAAGAGGACCGTCTTGTGTTCTTAGCTGTATCGCATAAGGGACACCAAACGCTGTGTATCTGCTCTGTTTTGTATCACTTAACAAACGTTATGATTTGTGTATCAGTGCTTTAAACTATTTGCAAGAAAACAGCCATTGACTATCTAAGATATAGTTTCTGCATTCCCCCTGAGAACATGGGGAACACCATGAACACTTCAGTTAGAATGACGGTTTCTCAGTCCACATTCAAATCCGAAACTGCCTGAATACAATGCAGTTGCCTCGTCACCGAACTGCCGACCTAATATTAGAGTCTCCTTTATGATATTCACAGATCATATCAAACACGGTGATTGGTGTTTAGTTCGCAGGTTATGTACCGACACTACATAAAACCCGATGCGACGTTCTTTCCTTATTTTCTTTATTCAGTGACACTGTATCAGCTACCAGGTTGTGTAGTAGTGTATCCTGGCATTCGCTTGTAAAAAGTGAAGCACGCCACGAAAATTGTATGAGGAAAATCTGTACTCTGATTTGATTCGAACCGGGAACCTCTCCAGCTCGAGTCGGATCGTATTATCCTTTATCTTTTCGTTCCAAGAAGTGAGGTCGCTTCGAATAGAATTAAAACAATTATGAAAGATGAATACGGATAGTGAAGCGGGAAGTTGCAGTGACGTATTTTTACTGAAGTGGATATGCATTAGAACAAGTTCTGTTACTAGAAGTAGCAGGCCCTTTTTTTATTTTTATTTTATTTTTTTTTTATAAGGCGCACCCAGCCCCTATTCTGTGAGTTATGAGATTCCGCTTCGAGAGTAAAGCGGCCGGAGCGTGAAACTGACTATGCGTTCCTGTGTAGTCAAGAGGGTAAGAATGCATGAAACTTTATTTCCTCCCCTAAAGTCTCCATAGTGTCTTTTTTATTTACTTTCGTCTGAAGAGGGTGGGAAAGCCACAGAATTCATCATTCTAAAATACCTACCTGGATCAGACTTAAGAGTTAAGTATTCTTAAGCCGTACCATAGCTCAGGTGGTTAGTCGCTGGGTTCCCACCGCGGCGTACCGGGTTCGAGCTCTTGTCATGTCATGTGTGATTTGTGGTGGACAAAGTGGCGCTGGAACAAATTTTCTCCGAATACTTCGGTTTCCCTAGTCAATCTTCATTCCACCAATTGCTTCACAGTCATCTTTATCCATCATATGGGGCTGGTACAATAGGCTAGAAGTGGCCGCAGCACCAAGTAGACTCACTCTCACCCCACCAAGAATAATAAAAAAAAACGTATTCATACGTACAGACGAGATACGATATAGTGACACTTGTTTATTCTGTGAGAGAGAATTATACAATGACTAGTATACAAGCACGGTAGGGTCTCGCAATACGAAGTGATCATAATTTCAAGCTTTGGCAACCTTGCAGTCGTTGGCAGCAGCGGCCGCAAGCTGCACATAGTTTTCCTACCCCTGTCATATGAAAATGTAAAGAAAGGCTACATTCATAGGCGACATTCCTCCGAGAGCAGGCTTTCTCCTAAGATCCATCAAGCGACAGCCGCTCTGGAACGTGAAGGAAGGTCTGTATGTGCAGCAACGGATGGTTCAACTGCTTCTCGGCAGCTGCTAGCAGCGAGAGACCCCATCAGAAACTGGTCTGCCAAGCAAGCGACCACGTCACAAACATGCGGGACCAGTAACCAACGATGCAAGCCACAAACCGTCAGTTGAAACATTCCAGCCGCACGACCTAGTCGGACATTTAGCGAGAACCGAAGTAAATCGGCGTGGATCTATTTATTGTGAAATATAATCGGTGCTACTGTAGTATAAGGTGTGTGTCTTTCGTAATGTGTAATTAGTTATTGCCTGCAACGAGAAATTTAGTAAGAACATGCTATATAAATTAGTGAGTTTTATATGTATGTTGTTACGTCGCTTGAATATTTGTGGTGCATAAAAGTATGCCGTGTAATGTAACAGACTAGTCCGTAATTGTTAACGGGCACCCTGAAAATATAACGGTGAAGGGAAATCCGTAATTGATCTTCTTCACTAGCAAGTGTATCAAACAAGTTCGGGCAAGCTCGGGTTTAGTTTATCTGTTCCCTGTTTTCGTTCAAGTGTCTTATTCGACCTTCCTAAGCCGATATTAAATTCAGTGATTCATCACCACTCCAGTGAAGTAGACCTACCAGTAACTTAACTTACAGTAACTATAGGTCTATGTATACAGGTTAGATGTGCCCCACCAGTTTCGTGTATGCGAGTGCGAAAACCTACAAGTTAGTAAATCCATTTTCTCTGTGATGTCGCGTTTGCATGTGTGGGTGCACCGTGTATTGAGTTGGTTGCAACTTTCGTTAGTAATAATGCCAGTCTGTGCAGTGTGTACCATTAGAACCCTGTGAGGTTGTGGTGAGTGTGGCGTATGTACAAGCAGGTCAACAATTACATTGAAGAGCAACCCACCAGCGTCATCCGTTAATGAGTCTTATATCAAAGGACAGCAGCCACTAGAGTATCCGTGTTTGCACAACTTCCTTCAGATAGTGTGTCTGTTCGAAATTACAATGTGCTTGGTAGAGAAAGTTTGAATCCATACAGAATTTTTTATATTCGCAAAATATCGAATAATTCTTTTATTATTAAAATAAAATAAGACAGTGTTTGACTACAGTTACAAAGCTGAATACGTAATGTTTCTTTAACCATATGATTTCTATTTCATGTAGTGTTATATAATACAACTTGCATACCTTCCAGTTCAGTAATATACTTAAGTGAAGCCGTCAGTGATAGAGCACCATAATAGTCGCACTGTTGTACTATCAGAAGTGCTGCAGCTTGTGACCTTTTTAAATTGACGTGTCGAGTGTCTCTGTTTACAGTGCGTTCACCTGCATTATCGTGGGCACAGAGTTTAATGATCAGTCTTCAACGGTCAGCAGTTTAGCGGTGCTAGGAATAGCACTGCCAGTTCATGGCGGTACATTGCAGCCAGTATTCTTGTTCCAGTAGTACACTACGTAGCTATACAAACGCGACGGTTTTGCAAGGATTCTACACTTGATTTTAATATTCAGGTTTTTTTATTTACCAGAATGCTTTGTCAATAAACATGTGCTTCACTGCCCATCCAAAATGTAGTGGTTTAACGTACTTCCAAAGCAATCACAACGCCCGCTTTTTAAAATAATCGGAGATATTTACAGCACTGCCTAGAACAGTATGACTAACATAAACATTGCGAAGTTTCATTACATAATTTCGGATAATAGATGTTAGTGGCTTTCATGCTAATTTGTTTTTTGTGTCTGAAGTGGTCATAACGGTGTTTCCTTACATACCTTGCGCCAGAATTTCCATCTGCTTGTATTGCATTTTAAGAGTGAGATTACCAGTTTCTACAGTGTCACGTTACATCTGTCTAGTGGCAGTTGCATGAAGTGCGTGTGTGTTTGCATGGACGTGGTAAGTGCTCCGCCATGGGCCGACTCGGCGGCTCGAACAAAAGTTCTTCGACCAGTGCGGCCCGACCTCTGTTCCGGGTCCACTACCGCAAGCTCGTGGACGACTGCGGGGAGAGCAAGGATTCGCTCAGTTTCGTGCCCCCCTTGCCGGACTATTTGTCCTACTGCTGCTGTCAGTGTGGCCACACGCAGAAACTCAAGGTATGACAGGGCTGTAACATCCGCATTGCATGCTGGTGCCACGGGTACAGACGGCTTGGTATTGAAAGGAATGCTTGTTTGTAGAAAATTGTTCTCCTGTCATCTTTTCTCCTCTCGCTCCCACGTTTGGAGCATGGTACTGATTTCTCAGTTTCTTGATCATTTTAAAGACGGCAAGACTTCTTGGACGAGTGATCAGCTCGTCACAAGGCCTCTGCCTAAACACAAGACAATACAAACACAGAAAAACGGGCGCACGCACACACACACACACACACCAAAAGTCCATGCCCTGAGTGGGATTCGAACCCACGATCCCGGCTTCCCAGCGAGCGAAGATAGTACATGCCTCAGATTTCAGGTCATTTACTCTGTTATAATTCTACGGTTTTATCCCCCCCCCAAAAAAAAATGAGGGTCAAAAGAAAATATCCCTGTTAGGCATCCAGTACAGACTATAGAGAACAGCCATAAGACGTGATCCATTTGAGTTCAAGTTCTTTCTACGTCTATTATAAAATAGTGTCGATGGAGGCTCCAGATCCTAAGGCATAAAATTTCTAGAACATTTTAGGATTAAAACAACATTTAAAGGTTCTTAGTGAGGTTTATATTTGGGAGTTGCGTGGTTTGGATAACTGTCTGGAATCGGACATCCTGACTACATCGTGAGTTTGCTTCATCTTGCCAGTACTTTCTCTCGTTCATCACGACAGAAGAATGTGGGACACGTAACGAATCCTACTTTACTGATAACGACCAGTGACCTCCTCTGGACGTTAATTATGCGAAACATACGTACACTCAAACGATGCATGCATGTATGTGTGTTAATAAAACATTTAAACACATATCAAATGCTTTAGTGTAATAGTAGATATGTTAAAAACTAAATCTTTCATTCAATAGCAACTTGTCCATTATAATAATTATAATATGGTTCCGAGTAGTTATTCGAAATATAGGGCGCATGTTGCTCAGCAGTGTAGTCTGTATGTCGGGATGAAGTCACGAGTACAGGGCAGAGTCTGGCTCGCGAGTCCGGCTCGGCGAGGACCCGGGCTCGGATTAATTTCGCCACACACGTATGAGCGTGGCGATCCACACACGGACGAGTTTGGCTCATGGGAACCCAAGCCGAGTCGGACTCGCCAGGAAAACTCCGGTTGTCAAGTATATAGTCCGTCCACTTCACTTATCGCGGCATGAACGCTCCCGAATATTAGCTTATACACAGCCGTAAAATAATCTGTTAATCACATTTAAATATATTTGGAATATAATTAACATCCGTTGATAACTGAATGATCTTCAGCACCGACATATGTCTCCTCTTTCCTGTTGATTCAAACTCGTCGCTTTAGGAATGTTAAGCTATCAGCTTGTGCTGTGCTGTAGTTCACGTTCTGCGAAGGGTTCTGTACTGCGTACTTATCCCTTGATTCTAGTGTTCCCTAAAGGTTTGGCCTCCTTTAGGACAGATGCCCATTCTTGATTATCTCCCTCTTGCCTCCACCTCTCCACTTGTAGTTCTCGTAGATCATTCTTTGCGTCTTCTAGCAATCTCAAACCTGGGCCTTCCCACATTTTTTCTGCCCTCTGGATCATTGTAAATTATCAGGCCGCGCCATAGTTAGTCGCTGGCTTCCCACCGCGGCGGCCCAGGTTCGATCCCGGGTCTGGTCAAGTGGGATTTGTGGTGGACAAAGTGGCGCTGGGGCAGGTTTTCTCCGAGTACTTCGGTTTCCCCTGCCAATCTTCATTCCACCAATTGCTTCACAATCACCCTCACCTATCATCTGGGGCTGGTACAATAGGCCAGAAGTGGCCGCAGTACAAGGGACTTAGTCCCACCCCACTAGCAATAAAAAAACTCCAGTATATTAGGTGTACTATTCATTGAAGCAAAACAGTCTTGCAATTAAGCCTGACATAATTTTGCTGATGGAACTTTGAAGTGAGATTTTATTTCAGTCCATGTTTTCTGTTTAGCTTTTTTTATTTGCATGTCACTGACGCACAAGCGTGATGACTTTTTCTTCGGGAATTAGAGGCCATAGTTAGGGGCGTTTAACAATGGTCTATAAAAATTAACAAATTAGCGAAACACTCATATCTTATACGGGATATTAACTCTGTCAAGAGTACAGGATGTAGTTCTGCTGTATTGTCTATAGCAACCCTGGCTGCCACGGTTCATGGCAGGTAGACAAGTACAGTCTCTTACAAATATTTCATGCACAGCTTCATTCGTAGTCACACATTTTGATTCCATGTACGATTCGTATGTGGTGTTAGGCACTATTTTTAATTTTGTGAAGGTAGAAAAATAAGTTTCTATACTCGTACATACTCGTAAGTGTTCCAAAACTGCAAGAAAGTTCTAGTTAACTGGTGAACACTAATAATATAAATTAGCACTCTGAACATATTTGAACATTTTATGTACGAAATGCATAAAAATTACCGCATAATGGAGAGACTATGTTTGTTCTTCCACATGTTCTTATGATACTGAACAAATTTCAATAATATTTGGAAATTAACAGAATTTTTCCGTTAAATTTAAACTTTGTTCATGTCGTTCCAATATAATTCCTCCGTTATACCACCCTCGGATCCGACTTTCAGTAGATTTCTCAACAACGGATTCTAGTGCAAAAAATTGTACAGGACAATGGATTTTTTTAATAGTACATACTCGTACTACTTGTATTTAAGAAAATTTTCGACGATCTGTATGCTTAATGGAATAGAAAGAAAAATAATGCATAATTCTATACAGGGATGTATCTGTAATTTAATGGAATAGAAAGAGAAATAATGCATAATTCTATACAGGGATATATCTGTAATTTAATGGAATAGAAATAATGCATAATTCTATACAGGGATGTATCTGTAATTTAATGTAAATTAATGGAATAGAAATAATGCATAATTCTATACAGGGATGTATCTGTAATTTAATGGAATAGAAAGAGAAATAATGCATAATTCTATACAGGGATATATCTGTAATGCGGTTAGTTAACGAACGCTGTTTTTAGGCTGTCCGAAGTAATAGAGTCGTTTCTAGTATCAATCTACTACCGAGGCTAATAAAGTGTTCAAAATGGCAAACAACAGATCTGAACAAATTTTTGACCTCTATTCGAGTACGACCTTGCATTCATGTTTTCGTATTTAACGTGGCTGTCAGCATTCAGACTGTGTAACATCGAATGATGGTATGTTTGTGACTAATGAATTGGAGGGACTTAGAAGGAAGGGTCCTGGCTTAATCGAGGAATTATCCTTGTGTTACCTGGAAGAGCAGAGCAAATCCACGAGAACGCCCAGTCAGGATAGCCGATGGCCTGACCCAAATTCGAAAGATGCACAAATTTACAGCGATACCTGTAAACCACCCTCTTCACTTTTTTTTTATTGCTAGTGGGGTGAGACTAAGTCCCTTGTACTGCGGCCACTTCAGGCCTATTGTACCAGCCCCAGATGATAGGTGGGGGTGATGGTAGAGCAATTGGTGGAATGAAGATTGGCAGGGGACACCGAAGTACCTGCCCCAGCGACACTTTATCCACCACAAATCCCACGTGACCAGATCCGGGATCAAACCCGGGCCGCCTCGATGGGAATCCAACGACTAACCGCTTGAGCTATGGCATGACCGGAAAATCCAATGACCTCAGCGGGACTTGAACCCGCGACTTATCGACTTGTAGCATGGCCCCTAAACCAACTACGCTACCGGGTGCCCCTATGAAGTACTTGAACCGGCATGACATGAACATTGATTTAGTTCCTGGTTCGAGGAGAAGCAACCAGCTTCTTTGTGTTTCTCAAAATGTTTTTGTGTTTCAATAAACAAAAGTCGAAAAACGCCGTCGATGTTTAAGCCCACTGAATTACTGATGCTCGAAACGGATTTATACAAGCTCTATGCTCAGAATTAGGGGGCCCATACACGAACGAGTCTGGCTCGCGAGTCCGGCTCGGCGAACTTGACTCCGGAGCCGGGCTCGGATTAATTTCACCACAAACGCATGAGCTGACTCCCAACTTTGCTACCCATACACGGACGAGTTTGGCTCATTTGAACCCTAACAGAGTCGGACTCGCGAGCCAGACTCAACGTATATGGGCCCCTTTAGACATGGCAGTATGTGAATATCGGGAATTCGTCGCAGAAGCTGCTGGCAGTTCTGCAGTTATAGCTAAACATACTCGTAGATCTGTGTTTGTTTCTTCTGTACTTCCGCTCTCAACGAAAGAAAAGAAGGGTTCTCAAATACGACACACCTACACCGGGTGTGTCGGTGTGTCTATTCCGAATCCCAGTTATGGCTCTTTTATTATCTAGTGACTCTTGCTTATTCAACAACCGTTTTCCAGTTCCATGGATCACATAGCGTCGAATGGTTGAAATGTTGCAAATGGAGTGCCTTGTTTTCTGTACTTATCAACACTTGCCTGGAAGAGTCAGGAAAGTCGTGACTATCCTTAGTCAGAATAGACGGTCTTGTACGGTTGAGACTTGAAGTCGAATGAGAGAGAGAATTCCTAACCACCAAACATCACTGTTCTCTGCAGAGTGGGTCATTGGTGAATTGATAGTAATTCTAACATTAGTTATGCTGTGTACATCGGATATACGTATGTTCAGAATCCACCATGAACACATTTGTTTCCAGAGAAATTAGACATAAGTAAGATGAATTGTGGTTTTAAACCTATATGAACATGGTCTGCAGTTCGGAGGTTATGAATCGACTTACATCTTAACGATGTTGAGAGTGGAGCGCTGAGAACACTTAAGACTCAAAGGCCGCGCTGTAGCTCAAGCGGTTGAATGAATGAATGTGCAAGGGGTGGCCCTTCTCGGCCGTTGCACCGAGACCTATAGTGTTCTATTGTGTTTTTCTCAAGCGGTTAGTCGCTGGCTTCCCACCGCGGCGGCCCGGGTTCGATCCCGGGAGTGGTCAAGTGGGATTAGTGGTGGACAAAGTGGCGCTGGGGCGGGTTTTCTTCGAGTACTTCGGTTTCCCCTGTCAGTCTTCACTCTACCAAATTCTCCATGATAATAATCACCCGGGCCAGGTACAATAGGCCAATCAGTGGCCGCCGTGCCGAGTGGACCCAGCTGGACTCCACCCCCCCCCCCACTAAACGAATTTATTTTATTTTTTTAATTTTTATACTCAACTTGAGAAAACGATTAATTGATTTTTTTGTAAATCATTTAATATTTTAAATTTTACGCCACTCCATTTTAATACAAGGTTTATTAGGACATTTCAGAAATATGCTTTATAAACACTGGAATAATGATAAATCGAAAGAATTTGACAGGTAGTGGCTGAATTCTGTTTTAATTTGAAATTCGTCTTGCTGGGTGAGCAAAGTATAAAGGTAACCAATAAATTCAATGAAAATCTGGCAGAGTTGAAATATTTTGAAACGATAGTAACAAACTAGATGATATCCACGAAGACAATCGGCTCGCATATGACGGTGAGGTCAGCCATACGCGCCGGCAGCCCTTTACTCCCAGGAAGATCCTTGGTACTCATTTCTGTTAGAAGCTGAGTCGACTCCAGGGCCATAGTGCGGCTGGAAGAATTATGCAAATTGAAAAATTCAGTAACCTCATCGGGAACCGAACACGCGATCTTCCGGCTTGTAGTGCAATGCCTCAACCAACTATGCTACCACGTGCCCCGAGGAAAAGAGTTCTAACTGGGTTTCTCTCAGACCTAGGTATTTCAAGGCGATGAAGAGTCATGTTATAACACCGTGTTTTCTGGCAAATGCTTTCCCACATTGGTTTCCAGCGTTTCGGAGGAATATGCTTTCTCCCTCTCCAGGATAATCTTCAGACCTGATGTTGGAGGCAGTACATTCCTTCCAGGAGCTGGCATAACCACCTGTCGGACCACACGGTGTCATAAACTAAAAGTTCTCTTCTGGGATGATCCAAATGCCTCATCTTGCTTTTGCAACTTACAGACTTCGCCGAAGCCCTAATTTTGCCAAACTGCCTGCCGCATGCCACCCAGAGCCTTCAGTCTTCCCCCTCTTCTCACGTGTCCTTCGCAGCGTGCTAAAACTCTTTGGTATTTAAAGAATGCTAACAGGTCAGGTGAAACTCAAGGTTCTAGAGAGTTCTAAAAGTTCACGGTGCCCTGTAATGGAACCGCGCGATGGGTTGATGCTTTGCAACCAGTAAACCGTCATCCGAAATTATACCAAAAAATAACGTGGTTCATCCTGGTCAGTCACACTAGTAATTATATATAAGATTTTAACCACCGCCCAGTGTGATTGATAGAAGTTGTGTTTTTAATTTTTCGTCCTTTAAATGTCAAAACGACCATCTTCAGAAGAATATTATCAATACATACGGGAACTACTATTATCATGTCATAGATATAAATGTTATATCTTTTAAATAATACTAAAATAATGTCCTGAAGATGGTCGCTTTGACCGAAACATGTAAAGGATGAAAAATTAAAAAAAAAACTTTTATCAATCACACTTGACGGTGGTTAAAAATCTTATACAAAAAGACATGTAATAGAGACCCTGATTATTTTTTAAAGTTTTCTAAATCTAAAATGGTGACGAAGCTAGTCGTATTAATATAATTGTGTTATTACATTCTGTTTAGTTAAATTTCTTTAGTATTATGTCGTAGAATTGTATTACTCTTCGCTCCATTTTATGATCCATGAGCTACCAGAGAAAGTGATTTTCACTAATGTCGATAATTTACTGAGAAGCTGGATGCACCTCGGCGTTTTGAGCGGCTTCGTCACAACAGCCGAAGCTACGCGTTATTTAGGTTCGTTGCACAGTTTGGCGAGACTGAGTAGACCGTCGGCACTGTAGCCTCAGATGAGCCTATTGTGCCAGCCTTGATAGCTCGGTGGCCTAGCGACAGCTGCGGGCTGAACGGCCGGGGTTAGTTTCCCGACAGTAACATGAAATTTTTCTCCTCTCCACAGAGTCCAGATCGATTCTGGGGCACACACAGCCTCTTATCCAGTGGGTACCGGAGCTCTTTCCGTGGTAGTAAAGAGACTGGGGCGTGAAGCTGACCATTCACCCCTTTCTACCCCCACTCTCCATACGTCTTCATGGCGTGTTAATTTTACCTGTCGGTAGAAGATGAATACGGAGTAAGTGTGAAGTGGTAATCGACAGGGAAAACCCGAGGTGTTCTAAGAAAACCCTTCGTCATTGCCACTTTGTTCACAAATCTCACATTGACGACCCTAGGCTTGAACCCGAGCCTCCGTGGTAACAAGCCTGTCTCCCTGAACTATGTCACGGCCGTAAAAAAAAAAAAGGAAATAACAGGTGCCTGGGGAAAATTGAGTAATGAGGGGTTCATAATTCATTCCTTTCACCAAATATTTTGAAATGATCAAATCAAGGAAGATGTGGTGGATGAAATATGTAGAACGCGTGGGAGAGAAATACATACTCAGTTTAGGTAGAAAAGCAACCACGTGCAACCGGCATAACCAAAAATAATCAGAGGCAACGACAATAGAAGGAAAGACACCCCGCATTACAGTGAGCAGCAGAGTTCTGAACTACAACAACCTGTACACCTGAAGCATGTAGTGAAATAGTGTCCAGTGAAGAAACGACGAAATATCGACGTTGCACTTAGACTGCACATAAAATCCCTAAATCACATCTGTCCAGTTCAACAGGACGCTGAAATATTAAGTCGGAAAATGTGAAGGGAGCCGAGGGTTTCGATCACAGGTCAATATTGTACTGGATCTTGAAAAAGCAGAACGTGACGACGCGGCCTGTAGCGAAACTTCAAAAATTCCTTAAAAATCAGAGATTTTCTCGACTGACTGAGCTACTGTTGACTTCTCAGAAGACTTATCTTTGTCGAACTTGTACGTTCATGGTATTGTCGATTTCCATTTAAAGCTTCCCTACGTTAGCGCGAGAATTATGTTTCTTTGATTAAATGTGTGTTGTTATTTACACTTTGCTTTTAAATCAGTACATGCAGTGCCTCGTCTCCTCTCTAGTTACTGAAACTCTAAATCGAACCTCAGAGTATACTATCCCAAATAAGAGAAAAGGTCGGTTTATTTTCCAGGTGTTTAAAACGCATTACAGAAACTCCTTCTCACGGCCGTTTAATCACATCGCAGTTTATCATGTCATCCCATTTCCTGTTCAACTTGGCCTCTGGACCTAGGAAGTCGCAGCGAAAACTGTAAAGGTACAGAATCTTACACACAGTTTCTGCAGGGAACTTCAGAGTTCTCACACTTCATTGCCGGCTATATCATTTTCATCTAATTCCCTTCCACAATAACAATTAAAGTCAAGGAAAAGCACAGAATTTATTTCCTTTCTTCGATTCTGCCATCTGTAAAGCCGACGAAGATTACAAATCATTCTGCAGACAACTGAGAGACAAGTTGTAATAGGAAAGTAGTCTGTACGGGAGGTGGGGGAACACAGGATATAACATGGTTGCTTTTACCATGAACAAGTACAAAGACTATGCAAAAGTTTATAGATCTATTTAATTTTTTTTTTCTTAAGGAAGCAGGCTTTTGCTTAGTATTTAAAGTAGGACTAGCCGAAATAGCGTAGTCTGTTTGACGACTGGCTATGGGCTGGACGACTGAGGGATCGGAGTTCGAGTGCCGGTAGGGTCAAGAATTTTCTCTTCTGCACGGCGTCCAGACCGGCTTTGTGACCCACCCAGCTTCCTATCCAATGGGTACCAGAGTTTCTTTCTCCGGGAGTAAAGTGGTCGGGGCGTGAAGCTGACCATTCACCTCCAGCTAGTGCCGAGTTCAAGAAAATATGGATCAATACATCCACCCTCCAGTACTCCTTCATGGCGTAGTGCCTAATTAGGCAAGCGTAGAGACAACTTTACTTTTACTTTACATAAAGTAGTTGTAAAAGTTGTCCCTATGTTTAACTAATTAACCACTACACCGTGAAGATGTAGGGGGCACGCGGTTGAGGCACTATGCTACAAGCCGGAAGGTAGCGGTTTCGAGTCCCGATTATGTGGATATTTCAGTTTAACTAATCCTTCCAGCCGCACTATGGCCCTGGGGCCGACTCAGCCTCTAACAGAAATGGGTACCTGGAATTTTCCTGGTGGTGAAGGCGGCCGGAGCGTAAAGCTGACAACCTTACCGCCATCTGTGAGCCGATTTTCTAGAAAAGGTGGGAGCCTCAACCTTTCACAACCCTATGGGCGTCCATGGCCTGTTACAGGGTAAATTTACCTTTACCTTTTATAGGGTGTACTTAATGTAATACGAAAAGTGAATGCTGTATTATAGAAAGGTGATATCTGCATCGCTAACAGTGCGCGTGCTGCTCCAAAAATAATTCTTAATCTGGGATAAAAGCATTTGACAAAGAGAATAGAACCACTGTTTGCAGTTAAAATGGACAGAATAATTTGTTCGCCGTCATATATTTGTACAAATGCCTAACCAGGTGTTTGGGGAGCATTTTTTTCAGCCCAGTTTGATAGTCTTGAAACTTTACAACTTCCCTCAGCCAGCTGCAATGTAAATTGAAAGTAAACGGCATTTCAGTTTCCTTTTTTGCATGACATTTATTATGCTCTTTGTGAGATTATATCAGCATTGTTAATTCTTAAATGGTTGTCTTCAGGATGTCGGTTGCAGTTTGTATAGTGCTTATCTTTATTTGACTGAAAGGATGTCAGAATTAAGATTTTTTTTCATGGTTTCCGTTCCTTAGAACTCGTCTCCAGTTTCAGGTTCGTCCATTATTGCCGTCGTTCCCAGAAGCTAAAATACTGTGTCGTGTATTGACTTTAAGGACACTTAGATACTTTGTTCTTAAAAAAGAAATTATGTTCATTCTTGAAGGAGCGCTGCCTGAGGAATGTGGCGCCATCTCAAATGACTTCTGTTGGAATGAGATGGCACTTTTTCTTACACCATCTTGTGTTCCCGTCTGAATGTCACTGGCCTCAAATAACTCTCAAGTCGCGTCTCTATCTCCAAAGTAAAGAGCATAATTGTCACAGTCCGCTGTTGGCCTACAGATGCTAAGCTCTTATACGAGTAAGGCCAGAAAGCTTTCAGTAATACCGCACCCCGATCTGCTCGGACGAATTGCATCCGACTTCCTTTCTAGTAAGATTTGCGACAAAATAGACTTCAGTACATTAAAATTCATGTTGTCTTTAACTATAGTGTTTCTAATATAGTGCTTAAGAAAGAAACGTCGATTAGATCATGTTTATGACCTCGTAAAACGACATTATTATGTGGCTATAAATTTTTATATTTTGAATAAATACCGCACAAAACCACCGTCTTCATCTGTCTCCAAAAGTCTTCACAGATTTTATTTGTATAAGAAATACTACTTAGACCGCGTAAACACTAAAATGACAAGTTATCATAGATAATGAGTCTCTCGTAACCACGACATGGCGCGTCCTCAGGTTGCGGATGGAGAAGACGGTCTCCAGATACGGTGGGTAGCTGCGAATATATTGAATAAGCAGTCGCGGAGAGCCAACAAGGGGTGGACCTCCAGCTTGGAGGTTGGTTGTGGGGCTAACAATTCCGTGCCGTAAAGAAATAAGTTTGTTACGGAATAATACAATGGGCCGCGGACTTGGACGGATTAATTGGGAGAAAGATACAAGCTAAGAAAACTCTTATATGCATGATGTAAAATATTATAAACTGATTGTAAAATTGCAAATACGTGTTTTTTATAATTAAAACTTTACAATTTTTAATTAACTGTGTTTTCCCATAGCAATATACATGTTTTGATATGTACGTTGCCACTCGGAGTTTTGGTGTTTGAGCCATTTCTCTGTGTTGTATATTGTCCTCGGATGATCAGAGAGGTCTAGCGGTAAATCGATCCCTAACTAAGAGGCCTTCTGTTACATGTATGCAGTCACGTGCCGCGCAGAAACCTATAACTGCATGAGATGAAAACTCTTTTATTTTGCTCTATTACTACGACTCTAGATAAATTATCCGACGACTAACAGTCGTTCAGACAGTCAGTAAAAGCTGATCATGGATTTAATTTCTTTCCTCCTATCATTTGCAAGTCTAAAAATGTCTCAAACAACATTTTAAATTAGTAAAATCATCCTTCCCTGTCAGCTGTGTCAGCTGGTTAAAAATTGCTGACGTTTTAGGGACCATCTGTGTCCCCATCATCGGCGTCAGATGTCACATCAGACCCAGAGAAATGGATTCTGAAACGTCGACAACTTTAACCAATTAACACGGCTGATAGCCAGAGAAGATTTTGGTTAACTACTCATATAACCACCGTGAAAGCCTCAGACCTTACAGCGTGTAAATAATACGTCCAAAATTGTGTAAACTTTTCCAGTCGTCTTATTACTGTATACGGACTAGATTTTTATAATGATAAAATCAGTCATTGTTGTAATATGTCTTAATGGTCATCTCGAAATATCTTGTTCAGATGGGTCCCGATTTGTTATCTTGTCAGTGAAGGGAGCGTGTGATTAAAGGAATCATGCACTGAATTTTCTCAGATTTCATGGTTCCCGGAAAAGAGAGATAATATTTCTTTGTGTGTAGGTGTGTGCGTGCGTGTAACGGTTTTTATGCTCTGGTTTTGTCCACTCAGCCAAGCCTCTCTCTCTCTTCGAATTAGACTCAGTATTTACTGCTTACCGAGCGGTCTAAGGCATGTACTGTCTTCGCTCGCTTGGAAACCGGGATCGTGGGTTTGAATCCCACTCAGGGCATGGATGTTTAGTTTGTGTGTGTGTGCGTTTTTCTGTGTTTGTGTACAGGTAGAGGCCTTGCGACGAGCTGATCACTCGCCAAAGGAGTCCTACCGAATGTGTAAGATCTAGAAAAACCGAAATGAACGGAGTTCATGGAGATAGGCCTAGGCCCACTGGGGCTGTAGTGCCAAGGAAAAAAATTACTGCCTAAGCGAAGATTCCAAAAATATACCTACAAGAGCCCATAAACCCAATTTGCAGGTGCACATTTATCACATTCGGTTGTCAGACAACATGGCTACTACAGAGAAGGAAATGTGTGTCAATTTGACTACGTCAGTCGCACTGCAAATTAACATTGGCCTGCATCTGTGATAAGTTACATGTATTTATATTTACATGAAGTTTTAAACATTGAATCATCAATAATATACGTGACTCATCCAGACAGAACTATGAATG
The DNA here is from genome assembly GCF_002891405.2 of Cryptotermes secundus. Classification (NCBI taxonomy): domain Eukaryota; kingdom Metazoa; phylum Arthropoda; class Insecta; order Blattodea; family Kalotermitidae; genus Cryptotermes; species Cryptotermes secundus. Next base: position 132,514 of record NW_019737432.1, read on the forward strand.
TTGACGAGTGTCACTGCGACCACTGCTGCTTCTGTTGTAACACGACTGATATCTCTTTTGTTACGTCATCTACTGACGTTCTGCACTCATGCTCATGAGACTGAAGTGAAAGCCCAGTGGCTCTACAGGTACCACCTGCTTCAACGTACTAAAGCTCTGCATTCTGCCCACGCAGTATATTTGTGTGTTTCATATGGTCCTCACAATAAAAAAACGATTTCCTCCCTAAACAGCATTATCCGTTTTATTTTAGTGGTGGATATGTGATGTGTTTCCTGTGGGGTACGAAATAAATTGTTACATGTTATGCAGAAGAAATCCAGTCCTTGAAGTGTTAAGCTGGTCTCTTCTTCCAAAATAACATGCCATTCATGATTGATCCTCCATAGAGGCGTGACGGTTCTCTAGCTTCCAGCCAACAAACTTGTCTTTCGGGAATTGCGGTTCTTTCAGACTTCGAGAGGGAGCAGCTGTCTGTAGCAGCTCTTCTTATGACGCGTCACGTAAGTGCTAGTCTTATGGACGTTCCTAAGCACGTAACGGTCAAGTCCTCCACACTTCCGTCTGTCCTTTAAGATTTCAAGCTAGCTGCATACGGACTATAATAACATTAAAGTAGAATAAAATGAACGACACGAGAGCTCAGAGTTGAGGGAAACAGTTCGTCAGATTAACATTGGGTTGATCAGTACATTGTACGGACATAAAACAGCCCGGATTGAAGCTATTTGCCGAAGTGCTTCTCTATTCATCAAATTCAGCTCTTGAAATAACATTTTTGTCTCGGTCTATCGGTCCTTGTGTTATCCCTTTTGGAAGGTGCTTACTCTGCGACAACACAAAGAACCCAAATAGAACACCCTAAGGCAAAGCGCCAGCTGGTGACCCGCAGAAGTTAGTCATCCATTCATGGTAACACTGGAACCAAAATCCTTCCGAGGCTTCTTTTATAGAAATGCGTCTGCCCATTGAGAGCCATCCGAAAGGAAGTGGTTTGTAACAGAATCCAGAGATTTGGATGGGCTATAGCTCTTATTCTTTGCGGCTTCTTCTTTCACCATTCTTCCCACAATACCACTCGAACTTAACAAAGGAATAATGAACTGCGTGAGGGGTCAGACTGTCCATTAAAGAAAGCTCGGTCCAGTATTGGCTTCTGCGAAATGATATAATTGGACCAGTTTGTGTGAGTGGCAGAGTCGCGATTCAAGCACCGACAGCAATACGAAAGAAGCAGCTGCAACGGAGAATAATGCGCCTTCGGCGTTCATGGTCTAGGAAGGTTCAGTATCGTCACAGAGCCGTCAACGTGGTCCATCGTTATGGAAACATGACTCAACAGAATTGATATCCAAACTAGCCCTGCCATCTTCTGTCAGAAAATCGATTCACTTCCTTAAATTTATGTCATATATTCCTTTCGCCATTTTGCTACCTTGTTTTAATTTAATCATCAAATCTCGATATTTAATTTTATAGAGTTTCGGCCTATCAGATTTGCTCATGAATAATAAAACTAATATTTATTGTGCATTATTATATGCAGCGATTTAGTCAGCGTGTATTTACTTAGAGTGGCACGCGGTAGCGTAGTTGGTTGAGGTACTATGCTACAAGCAGGAAGGTCGCAGGTTCATGTCCCGATGAGGTCATTGGATTTCTTTCAAGTGCGGCCCTGGGGTCGACGCAGCCTCTAACAGAAATGAGTACCAGGAATATTCTTGGGGGTAAAGAGCAGCCTGCGCGTAAGGCTGACCTCCTTGCCGCCATCTATGACCCGATTGTCTAGATAATGTGGGAACCTCAACATCTCACAATTCTATGGGCCTCCACGGCCTGTTACAGGGATACCTTTACTTACTTTACTTTATATTTATTCAGATTGAAACAAATGTTTTCCTAAACGTGTTCCCATGTACAATGTTCTCATATAGTATTTCATGTGTGCCACGTGTACTGCTATATTTGCATGATTTATGACTGTTTCTGTTTGGAAATCGCATTTGGTGCTTTGTATGATTCTTGCAGAATCATCATATCTCGCATCCACTGAAAACATAGAAGGCCTTACACTAGAAGCCAGGCCCGCGTTTTTCGTAAATCACTTTGTTATATGTGTAAGGATTTTGTAACCGAGGCAATCGAACCTTGATCATTTACTATGAAATTTTGTCACATGTTAAGGAAAAGGCCATAGTAGAATACGTTCACTAAATTTCTCATGTTCACTATGATTGCTGAATAATATTTGAATTCATGCCGTTGTTTTCCTAAACATTTTTTCCTATTATGCCTTAAATAGTAAATAATTTTTCGCCTGAAAGTTAGATTTCTCTACAGCACACACATATAACAAACAGTTATAACACCTTACGAGGAAGAATACTGCTGGATGGCAGTTATTATTTAGAACCTTCTGTATGTGCGACCAAACTGATATTGCTATAATTTCTGTATATCACAGTTATGGATATTTCAAGTATCTTTTAATTACGCAATATTTCTGTTATACATTTTAGTTGCCCCATAACTATGCATCACACCACAGAAGTATGTAAGAAGGGTGAACGTATATTCCAGTCATTCTTGACCTCGGCACTCACTGGGGTCAGTTGTCAGTTCGTCGCTCCTGTCGGGG
>NW_019737432.1:135184-167448 GCF_002891405.2 Cryptotermes secundus
CTACGTTCACTTGGATGTAGCGACGGCGAGAAACATCTCTGCTCCGGTCAGGAATAAAAAACCATGTTGTTCAGTCACTCTGCCAACTGAAATTTCCAGGCTGTGGTGTAGACTGCCTCATGAAACTTCTCTCAAACATCAGGGAGTTTCTAATTGAATTATTCTGAGCGAAAAACATAATGTATCAGAACAGGCAGCCCGATTATTAACGGTTGTGTAACAGTTACTGAAAACTGTGGAAGCATGAAAGGAAATCACTTACTGAGTAAATTCTGTTTGGTTTTCTTACCAGTTATATGTGGCGGGTCTTAATTAAGTGCCTTAAATATGAACATCATGTTTTGCACTTATAGGCAAGCAGAATCAATCATATGCTTAGTTGCAACTACTTCTATGGCCAGATGTGGCAACAGGAAGCACGAATAAAGAGAGTAAACAACGTAGTTGTGGATAATGAGTTCCTCCTCTGTGAACAGAACTGCATCTGGCCACCTAGTAACGGTTTAGTAATGAAGCTGAGACGGCCCACCCTTAGCCAATGCAAAGCTGGATTCCTCTTCCGCTGACAGACGTCAGGAATATATTGCGTATTGCCGTTCCATTCGCTTTCCACAGATCTTTCTGCATGTTACACGATTGGGCATAAACAATGATCTTTAATGCTCCCACAAGTTGAAGTCGGCAGGAATGAGATCGGGTGATCGCGGAGGCCACATAACTGGTCCGTGCGAACACAGAACACAGTACTAGAACATCAGCGGTAGTGATTTGCGATATTGCCTCGCATTGTCACATCTCACTAAAGAAGAGGTTGCTAACTTGTATGTGTATGTCAGAGAGAGAGAGAGAACGTTTTCGTTTGCCAAGAGATGTAGAAGACGACGCTTACGTTTAAGATATTGTCACTATTTTATGAAGTGACTAGGGATTGGAGATTGGCTTTATTGACTACCTTAACACACGACTCGTGACTACGTTTAATTGTAGCGCCATCGCTGATCTCCACACTTTACTAATCACTACAGCACACGCTAAGTCTTTTACCGGTACGGAACCTAACAGTGTCCTCTGCTTACGTCCTTACATTTACCGAGTATCCCACAATTGAATTAAGCTCTAAACTTTGTCCCGCTTGTAACCCCTCGGCACGGACCAACAAGAAACACTGTTCCCCTATTGTTGCGTGCGTTTTTATTGTTGGTATTACCTAGCAACGGCCGCTGCTTACAGAGTCACCTCTTAGCAACGGGTCTGTATACTACAAAATACGAGTATAAGTAAGACTCGGCGTGTATATTAGTTTCATTCTTTTAGTTACCCATGTTATATCTTAGGCGGTTGGTTACTGGCTTCCCACTGCTGCTGCTCGGGTTCGAACCCAGGTCAGGTCATGTGGGATTTGTGGTGGACAAAGTGGCACTTGGACAGGTTTCTCCGAGTACTTCGGTTTACCCTGCCAATTGTTGTTCCACCGACTACTTCACACGCATCATCTATCATCCGGGGCTGGTACAAAAAACCAGTTAGTGGCCGAAGTACCAAGTGGACTCAGTCTTACCCCACCCCAAGAAATTGCCCGCGCTAGTTGTTTTTCGCAGTAACCCATTGCATTGTTGTTTATACGCAGTCGTGCTCTTTTAATAATGGAACGTCTTACCTTTGCATGACCTTAGGATTGTTCCATATGCGATCAGAGGTCCCGTGATACTGCACAGGAGGTCAGTTCTTATCTGCAGTTTTTCTTGATAAATCAACTACATATTCCTGTATTCCTAGAAGAAATAATCAAATGGAGTGAGGTCTGGTGAACGGAGAGGTCATCCCTGCTCGCAGAGACATACGAAATATTATATCGATGGGTAGTTGGGCAAATTGGCGGACGAGAGAGTTAGTGTTATAAAATACCCCTAAATAGAGTCTGAAATTAAATATGAATTAATCAGCAAGCGAATTACTTGCAAGATTAAGTAGTCACAGTTTAAACTGACGTCAAAGCAGGACGAATAGGCCTTTATCGCATCACATAGACGCCAACGTCAAAATCGTGTAGGTCTGTACTTAGAGTGATGAAACACGCCGAACAGACGTCGCATTTAAACAAGCCAATGGAATGGGGAGTCTGGAACTTATTGAAAAGCGTTTCATCCTGCTATTTTCCTTGTGGGGATTTCGTCTCTTCAATAAATATCATGAAACCGAGGAACTTCAGCAGCGTCAATTTCATTGCGGCTCAAGCATTATATCCATTATTGACTTCTGCAGAGAAAGAATGCATCAGCTGCGCCTTCTCCCTGCATCCCGAGAGCACTTCAGAGGCAATGCAGTATTGTACACCATTCAATAGCCTTTATATTCGTCTATTTTTATTCCTTTCAGTTCGCTTTATTCTCACACCACTGAGCTGTAGGTACTATATGCTTCGATAAGAAAGACGACAAAGAAGCTCCATGACACTATCCGTAAAATTCCATGCTCTAGATGCGTAAAGCGCAAAAGATGGTTAGAATGTAGGTTGAGTCTTTTTGGTTAATCCGTCTATGCGGTTTCAGTATAAAATACGAGCGAAAGGATTTCTACATATGTTAATAAGGGAATACTTGAACCCTTTGCTCTCAATGGCAGAAAATATTATTTTGTGGAGGGAGAGGCAAAACACTTCGACCTCCTTCGGTGTTGATATAAGACAGTCATCGTGTACATTTAAAACGAATGGGTACGCGGTAGCGCAATTGGTTGAGGCTCTGTGCTACAAGCCGGAAGATCGCGGGTTCGAGTCCCTATGAGGTGGATTTTTCAGTTTGCCTAATCTTTCCAGCCGCAATATGGCCGTGGGGTCGACTCATCCTATAACAGAAATTAGTACCAGCAATCGTCCTGGGTCGTAAAGGGCGGCCGGTGCGTAAAACTGACACCCTTACCGCAATTAGTGAGCCGATTGTCCAAAGAAAATGTGGGAACCTCGACATCTCACGGCCTGGTACAGGGATAGCTTCACCTCTTTTGCCTTTACACTCCTCCCCACTGTAGTCGTCCTTTTATGTACACGTGCTTACGCAATACAACTGCCAATAGAACTGAGCCTTGCACTCTGTTGCATTTATACACATGCACATTCCGTAGGCTGCGTACACATGTCCCTGTACTACTCTATATTACACTCGTAGTACATGCAAGCTTAGGTTTGCACTCACGTATACACCGGATATCACGGTCACCTAGTTGTCTTCTCAGATATAACGCTGTGTAGTCCCTTGAACGTCAACCAACATTTCGGAGAATCATGTCGCCTCCATCTTCATGGCTGAATGGTACACCAAGCAAGAAACCACTATGAACCAGATGACAAGCAGTTGGCATATTCTTCGACCCTGAAGATGGAGGCGATATGTTCTACCAAGACATCGCGCCGACCTTCGTTGGAATACGCAGAATTATATCCCAGAGTATACGTAGTACAGTCATTAATTTCGTGGACTGTGGTTTTATCGCATCATACTACAAGGTATTCACATACACTTACACAGATCAACATCGGCCCTCAAAATAATTGCCGTTGGCAGCTATGCAAGTCTGCCAACGTTGATACAGCTGTCGAAAACATTTCTGAAACATATTGGCAGGAAATTCCCGTACGGCGTCTCTTGTGGCAGTGACGACCTCCTCTTACGACTGAAATCTACGACCACGTAGCTTTGCTTTCAAGCGGTGATAGAGAAAGAAATCGCATGGTGCGAGGGTGTGGCAAAACGGTGGCCTGTTGCCTTTCCAGTTCCTCTTGGACAAGAACAGAGCGATGTGCAGGGGCGTTGTCGTGTAGCAACAGCCAATTCTTCCTATGCCAAATGTTTCGTTAGGGGATTTGCCCAGTTTTTGGCAGAACTTGATGTTCGTCCGTTGATCAAACTGCCATATTTTCGATTTCCGCCGCTCGAATTTAATTTCAGTTCAAAATAGAGGCCGTAGTTCTGATTACACTATTTGCACACAACTGCCTCTTGCTATGACGAGAGATGACCTAACAGAGCATCATATCGTGCCTCAACCTATCCACTGTGGTGCACTGCAACGACGCTTTGCGTCCAGTCCACGAAATTATTGACTGTGGTAGTAGAATTCTCCAAAACCGCCGCTGTGAGAACCTAAAATCCTACCTACTATAATTTACTTGTAAGCCACTTGCCCCTTCACATATTTACTCTCGCTTTTATCGGTGTGATACTCGATCATGCCGTCCTCTCGGCCATTTTGTAAAGTGTATTCAGGAATCGTTGTGTCTGTGTCCCGCTGGGTCGGTGTTGTTCGCTTGCGGACTGAAGCCACGGAGTTTGTTTTTGTGTCTGTTTGCCTGTGATTTTATACTTCAGTATTAAACGAGATAACATGTTTAAAATTTGTTAACGATCAATTAACCAGTCTCCAGTTGTAGCCGATCACTTATAATTACTTTTATACGCTGTAGTAATTCAGTTACAGAGTTTGAAACTGTTACGTTTACATCAAGCCGACAACTAAATATTCTAAAAATTACTAATCTTTATTAAAATCTATTTGAGACTCGAAGAATGAATGTAGCATGCATGAGAGATAAGATAAACGCATACAAGATGTATAGTCTGAAATCCTGATTTGATTAGACTATTTGGAAGAACTGGGATTCGACGGGATGATGATATTAAAATGTATCTTAAAATAGTCAGGATATAAGTATGTAAATTAGATTCGTCTGCTTCGGTATAGTAACAGATGTCAGGTTCTTATGAACACAGCAGTGGATCATTTGGCTCCATAAAAGGTAGAGAATTTCGTGACTAGCTGGGCGACTGGGGTGGTGGGGGTGGAGTCCGACTGGGTCCACTTGGCACGGCGGCCACTAATTGACCTATTGTAGCCTGCCCCAGGTGATTATGATGATGGAGAATTTGGTGGAATGAAAATTGGCAGGGGAAACCACAGTACTCGGAGAAGACCCGCCCCACCGACACTTTGTCCACCACAAATCCCACTTGACTAGACCCTGGATCGAACCCGGGCCGCCGTGGTGGGAAGCCAGCGACTAACCGCTTGAGCTATGGCGCGGCCATTAGCATGTTAAGTAAGACTCTGGTCCATGAACTTAGTTAAAACGAGAAACATGCAAGCTCTAATGCAAGACAAGTTAGTTTCTCTTGCGGCGATGAACTATTTTTTATAAATGTAATGATTTTGGGTTTAGGTCTTATATAAAATATGGATTTCAGTGGACTAATACGAAGTAAAATTAAGCCGCCGGGGAACTTATATAATTCCTTATATCCGTTTATAATTTTTAGAGAAGTGATTTAGGAAATGAAACGTGAGAACTCACCGACAGACCAGCATCATGTCACAGCAGGTACTCAGTTTGTACAAGTTGCCTTAAAATACACAAAAAAATGATTATTAACTTGTGCACAGTGAATACATTTTTGGGCGTTATCTATCGTCCTATTTATTTAAAACACCGTTTTAAATAAAAATTTAACTGTGCATTACGTCGAAAAGCCAGTCGTAATATTCATATACCATCCTCACGAAATTTCAGATGTGTTTAGTAATATGTCTATGTAGTAAATCCATTAAAATGAATTAAGACACTTCTCATATTAATATTGAAATTCTAGAGCAACCGTAGTGTTCATATTAGTCGGCCAGAAAACACTGAATAACGGATTTAGTCTTGTTATGGCTATATTACATAATTAAAAGAACATCACCTTATTTTTACATGAGCTTGTAACTGGATCCATGCAGGTAAATTATTAAATCTTCATACAATTGTACAGTACATTTCAGGGCTTCTGAAACTCGCTGAGTTAAAAGATTATTGCTTGCACAATAACATGTTGTAATCTCTAAGCAGACTCCTTATGAAAGAGAGTGGAAATGTTTCAAGGATAACCCGTGGAGGTGACAGCTGACGTAAGAATAATCTTATGGTGCTTCAGCATCTGCTCCCACCCCATGAATGTTTTTAACACACGGAACTTTAAGAAACTGAGATATACTTCATTTCTTGTAACACCTGCCTTGTGAGAGCAGAGTACAGATTTATGAGTGTTACATCTTACTGTTCGCGGTTTATGAGAATGATTCGCGAACTTATTTCACCAGAAATTTAGTCACGAAAAACATACTGATTCTCATACGTGAGTGAGTGTCGCGGGGTTTTGTACGTACGTAACTAACTGGCTAATGCCATCGAGTAGAGTCCTCCTTGAGAAAGTAATAGGTGTGGTCCTTCAGCTGGTCAAGAACTAACGCGCCTAAACGCAAAACGAGGGCGCGTTATTGTCTTCACAAGATTTAGCCACTTGTACGTATTCTGAGCTACATGAATACAGTCCACACCCCCATATACACATACAGTACTGTGTATTTAGGATAATTCTTAACATTATGCCTATCGGTGCCAGGTATCCCTTCCCTTCAGTTTGAGAACTGAAATTTAGTGTCAGTTTCTGATATTTACTGTGAGTGCTAGGAACCGGGATAGATCAGTAGGTATAGCGACAGGCTACGGCCTGGACTGCCAAAGTTCATTTCTCGAAAAGGGCAATAATTCCTATTCTGCTATGCTCGGCAGCGTCCAGACGATCTCTGAAGCCCACCTGGCCTTCTATCCAATGGGTACCGGGGGTTCCTTCCTCTGGGGTAAAGCGGCCGAGGCGTGACCGCTCTCCTCCATGTAGTGCCGAGATCAGAAATGGTGGAACTATACCTCCACTCCCTCGCACGGCTTCATGGTAAATACTTAAGCACACGGATAACTTTACTTTACCTTACCTCAGATAAATCTCAGATTCATACTGATTTTCTTACCTCATAATTAAGTAGGTAGTAGGTACGGAGGTGATACCATTCAAGGACATCTGCGTCCTACGTACTGAACTTAATTGGCTACCATTAAACTGCCTGAGTTGGCAATTTTTCATCGTACTGTATACATTAATGTCTGAAGTGGGGAGGAAACAGGTGCCCCCCCCCCCAGATTTTCGTCCAAGGTGCTCAAGAACGAAAGATAAAAATTCCTTTGTTGCAACGCTCGACGTTGCTTGCATTCCGGACTTCGGAACCAGATGGAAGTGAGTTGACAGTCTCACAAGTCAGCCGTTTACCCCCACCCCCACCAATTGCATAAGAGACTGGGTGAACACCAAAACTGATTGCGAATACAAAAATTCTTACTTTTGTCGGGTGTCGAGTCCTAGTCAGGTCATGAGGAAAAGAAGCACACGTTTAGTACTTCACTGAAGGGTGTGATTGTTGATTCGTTTTTAGGAATATTTTGATACAGCTGTTCCAGACTGGTAACAGCTTCAGTAAACAGACGAACAAATATAATTTATCAATTGATTTTATTCAGAAAATTCAGGAGAATTAAGAAGTTATAGGATTGGCACGAAACATTGAATTAGTATTATGTAAGATTTGAGGCTTTCACGGCGGTGACTATGAAGAAAGCAGTCTTCCGGGATTTGGCACCGTGTATGTGGTGTNATCCCGTGCTTCAGAATTGTCGGGTTAGTTGCTATTTCCAGTTGGAGCATTGCATCTCTTACAGAGGCCCTGGTGTAGCGGAGAACCTGTTGCTGAATAACAAGTGCTCGACACTCTCCCACATTTTCACTGCTACTGTTTGCCCAAGGCAGTCTTCTTGCCTTCCTACTTGATCAACTGCGAGTTGGTTTTGCATGACTTGTTGTGAAACCGCGTTCCACCAACGGTCCTGATGACACGTTTTTGAAATGAGGAAGTTCGAGATGGATGACAGGCAGTGCACATAACACTTCTGTTGGAAAATCTCATGTAGAGAAACAAACTGAAGAAGCCCACATATGTCCACAGATAATATTGAAATGTAGCTGTTTGAATAAATAGGTCGTGGGAATAGATAGGATTTTTTCGGGGTAAAGTGAAGTGATGCTGTTTTGGATGGCGGTTCTGAACCTTAGTAATCAGTAACGCGGAGGGAAAGAGGAATGGACTGCTCAGGAAATACCTTGTGCCTTGATCTTAGTTGTCAGTCATCGCCTGATTTGTTCAGAGCAGTAATTTTAAAACATCTGGCTTTTGAAGATGAAGGTACCGTTTTCCGTTCCTTTATTATACGTGATTGCTTAAGACATTTAAAACGTCATGTATATGTTTTGATTTGCGTTATACTTAGCATGACTGCCAGATTAAATTAGGATAACACTGCAAGGATGTCATTTGGATGGATTTCACGTTATTTAATCCCTTGCAATATGTAGCTGTGGGGAATTGTCGAGGAACATAAACCTCAGGACGATAATGATCTTGAGCTGTGGTTAGCGGATCATTTTCGTGGAAACAGTACCTACAAGCTCTTACACAGAGATTTGAGCGCGTGCAGATCTGTGTAAAAAAAATAAGAGTAAGCTTGTGGGAAAATATAAATTGAAACTTTATGTAAGTGTCCATTTATATCGTACGTCAATATATTCAGTTACGCTCTAGATATATTTTCACTTACAAATTTTAATAGACCCTTTGGTATGTTTCTATATTATTTAAACGCTCTTTATCTCCATGAATATAGGATGAATCCAGCCAGTGCATAGATGGTACCGTCGCCAACAATACAGGACGAAACAGAAATAATGCTAGTGACCATACATGACTCCAGATGGACTGACTCCAATAATATGTGCAGGTTTCTTTATTGTAGTTTATTTTACAATACTCTCACAATCACGGACTATTCAGCGTCAAATTATGAGATGACTGGTGACTAATGAATTGGGAGGGATGTGGAAGGGAGCGGTCATGGCCAAATCGAGGCACTCTTGATACATTTGCCAGGAGAGACTGAGGAAAGTCGCCGAAAGTGTTGGAATTAGCTAATATTCAGCCGAGATACTAAGCACGCGAGCGTGTTTGTGTATATGCTTGGTTATGCCCTGCATGTGTAGTATACTAATTCAGAATTTGTATCAGTTATTTTTTTATTTCTAATATCTGGAGTGAGTTTGTTTATCGGGTACTAATCGTCCTGTTGCTCGTCGCTCCATTAATGAGTCTCTCCTGGTTGTTTAGTCATAAAGGAATTCGTTTTCGTGCCTTGGCCGTCTTGCACAGCTGCATACCAAACTTGCACATCGTGACGAGTACTCCCTACCTCTGCATGCTCCATTCGTCAAGGACAATGCAGCTACAGATGACCACCCCTCCACCCACTCCTTCACGCCTTATACAATTGTTCTCGAAGAGAAAACAACAAATTGTTCTTAATCCTTATCGTTTGCTTGTGGAACCTTCCCCTGATTGACCATTTCTGTTTTCGTAGGCGCTATTAAAGAAGGTCGTTCATTGAGAAATTAGTTAAATAAAGTACGTTTATTTGTTTTATTTACTTATTTACCATCTCCATTATTGGAATGGAATGTCAGTTAAAAGAATGTATAATTCAAAAAAGGAAGAGGAGTACTCGCAGGATATGACGCCGTGTAGGAAAATTCTACCTAATTTTCGGAGGAATGAACTGCCTGCATCATCAGCATCGTGAAGTAAGCCGAGCAGGCAATTAGCAGGATCCATGAAGAGTTCTGTCTTCCGGAATACTACGCCGTTTCGTTCTTTGAAACAGAAACCATCATGAGCTACCGACATCATGCTGGCTACGTGCATGGCTTCTTCTTAGATTCTGAAATATGTTCCTCTTAAACGTCGGTTGATTTTCAGCAGACTACACTGCGTCATATCCCAGAAGGTACAACTCTTCATAACCACTGCTCTAAGAATCTCGCAACCTGCATTGCAAAGCTCCTTGATGTTCGGCTTACTTTTGCGCTGAAAATGGAAGTGACATGTTCCTCCGAAACGTCGGTAAACTTCCAGACTACACACCTCCAAATCCCACAAAATATGATGCTTCCTGGTCGCCTCCATGAAAATTTCAGATGTTACAATGTAACAGTGCTTAACATAGCAAGAGCACAAGACAGCAGAACATTACCGCATAAACAGCCCTAGCGGTCATGACATAAAGATAGGAAACAGATGTTTTGAAAATGTGGCACAGTTCAGATATTTGGGAACGAAGAAAACAAATCAAAACGTGATTGAGGAGGAAATTAAGAGGAGATTGAACTCGGGTAAAGCTTGCCACCATTCAGTCCAGAACCTTTTGTCTTCTCGTTTGCTGTCGAAAAATATAAAAATTAGAATATACAAAATTATAATTTTGCCTGTGGTTCTCTGATATTAAGGGAGGTACATAGACTGAGGGTATTTGAGAACAGGGTGTTGAGGAGAATATCTGGCCCGAAGAGGGATGAATTCACAGGAGGTTGAAGAAAACTGCATAATGAGGAGCTTCACAACTTTTACACTTCTCCAAGTATAATTAGAATGATCAAGTCAAGGAGGATGAAGTGTGCAGGGCATGTAGCACGAATGGGGGAGAATGTGAATGCATATGTGACATTGGTGGGAAAGCCAGAAGGAAGGAGACCACTGAGAAGACCAAGGCGTAGGTGGGTGGACAATATTAAAACGGGGCTTAGGAGATCGGATGGGATGGTATGGATTGGACTGATCTGGCTCACTATAGGGACCAGTGGAGGGCTCTTGTGAACACGGTAATGAACCTTCGTGTTCCATAAAATGCTGGAAAATCCTTGAGTAGCTGCAGATGTGGCTTCTCAAGAAGTGCTCAGCTCCGTAAGTAAGTAAGTAAGTAAGTACAGTCGTAGCTTCATATTCAGGGTCGATCTCGGAGCAATACGTTATCACGGATTTTCTTTCAAACAACTCCTGTAATACATCCTCGCTGGCTTCTCACAGCTTCTTAGCATCTAACCCACGCGCACTGGGTCACGCCGCTCAGTCCGCCGCAACATCTCGCAAAGTTCTCCAATCTATATAAATAAAAATGTAAATGTTCGTTTGTTAGCCCTCGAAAATCTCCGAAAGTTCTTCACCGATTGCTTCGAAATTTTGACACAACGTTGCATTTGAATGCTCGCGTGTTTTTATATACCTACTAGCTGTACCCGGCCACGCGTGAATCCGGAAAATATACTTCCATGGAAACGCAATAACAGTTGCATAGGAATTGCCGAAACAACAAACGCGTTTCCCCGGAGATTAAAGGAGGTTCCGTTGCGTAAGAACGGGTGAAACCGGAAAGTATACTTCCATGGAAACGCAATAACAGTGGGCCGTTGCATAGGGATTGCCGAAACAGCAAACGCGTTTCCCCGGAGATGAGAGGATAAGAGGTTCCGTTGCGTAACAACGGATGAAACCAAACACTTCTACAAGGTGTTCTGTGCTAGCATTTCCTAAGCATTTGTTATAATTTCCGAGCACCAATGCCTCACATAACAGAAAATATATGTTAGCGATGTGTGTGGAAGTGTAGAAGCTGTAGAGAGTCCTCGAGAAGCCGCCAGTCGCTCAGCTACTCAAGAATTTCTCAATATTTTACGGAACCCGAAGGTTCCTTATTGTGTTCGCGAGAACCCGCCACCGGTCTCTATCCTGAGCCAAATGAATACAGTCCATACCAGCCCATCCTATCTCTCTAAGATCAATTTTAATATTATTCTGCCACCTACATTTTGCTATTGGCTGGTCCCTTTTCTTCTGGTTTCCCCACCAAAACCTTGCATGCATTTTTCTTTTGTCCGTTTATGCTACATGCCCTGCCCATAACATCCTCCTCGACTTGATCATTTTAGTCACATTTGGCGAAGAGTACACGTTATGAAGCTCTTCAGTATGCAGTTTTCTTCGGCTTCCTACTATTTCTTCCCTGTTTGGTCCAAATATTCTCCCCAGCACCCTGTTCTCAAACACCCTCAGTCTGAAAAGAGAGTAATAGGAGATGCATCTATCAGAGACCATGTCATTATGAGCACAGACATGTAGGGCTATCCCGCGCAAATACGGAGTTTTTACCTGTATAAAATACTATACTGTATTGATTTACGCAGGTAGTATTAAGTTGATAATATATGTACAATCACAGTAAACGTTAATCTATCAAGTACAGGCATTCTGTCCCTACGTACTTCACAAATTAATATTCGTATGATCGTCCTTCATACAGACTAATCGCTCTTATTTGCTTACAATTATTTTTCCGGTAAAGTTGTTGCATTGCGGTACTACTGGGAAAAAAATGACGTGTTATTCTAAGAATGGTGTCGATAGTATAAAAGTAGAACTTCAGCGCAAACTTTGATTCCATCTACGGGAGTCGAACCCGCTACATTTCGCCTTAATGCCACAGTTACCTTATTATACCAGATAAGTTTAGGTTTTCAGTCTTGGGAAAGTGCATTTCCAGTTTTCTGCTTTCAATTTGTTGCCGTACTATGGAAGATCTTGTAAAAGTAGGAAGGGAACGCGGTAAGAACCTGTTTTTAGATGGGCAGATCTTGTTTTTAAGGATTTTATCGAGTCCCATCTTGATATATTGCCAGCTCGCTTTTCCTTCGTCTGTATTTCTTTATTCAATGAACGTGGCTTTGCAAGCAGTTTTCAGACTTTCAAAATGAACCGTGACGTGTTACATCTCCACGTTTAAGGACCGGAACTGTTCCCACTGGGTGAATAAAAACTCGATTCCCCTTTAACTAATATTATATCTTTAAGACAAAGGCAAAGTTCTTACTGGATTAGTATCCAATCTTTTAGGCGTGGAAATAGTGCTCTATTTATACGTTCTTAAAATTTACGTTACCCGAAGATGAACTGTCAGCTTCTCTCTCACTCTCTCTCTTGCTCCTTTTATTTCTTACAATACAATTCTCGGTAAATCTGGGTGCAAGGCTGGCTGAATTCTAGAGGCATTTCTAACATCTGGCATTACCTAAATATAACGTTAATAGCACAAGGTTTGTGTGACTGGAAGTCTGCATTGGAAAAAGAGAGTTCTGTCTTGCACCGCTGTAAAAGGCACAACGTGCAGGTTCAGAAAGTGGGAATTGCAATTGATCAGACAATAAATAACTTGGCTTGTGAATGTAAAAGCGAACTCTCGTCTATTGCAGCACGAATTATGTTATTTGAATGTGCTCATTACTCATGATTAATTTTATTCACAGTGCTGTAAGGGAAGTTTCATAATGGTGGAATTAGATCTCATAATACGTTCAGTGACACCTGCAATTTTATGAACATGTAATCAGTCCAGTGGGTCGCGGTAGCCGAGCGGTCTAAGACATGAACTGTCTTCGCTCGATCGGAAGCCGAGATCGTGGGTTCGAATCCCACAAAGGGCATCGATGTTTGGTATGTGTGTGTGTTTGTGTTGCCCTGTGTTTAGGCAGAGGCCTTCAGACAAGCTGATCACTTGTCCAAGGAGTCCCACCGTCTGTAAATGATCAAAATGAAGCTTATTATCGTGCTCTGTCTCGAATGAATTCAGTTTCATAACTTTGTGTGTTATCGTTGTCTCTTGTTTTGTAAGGATACAGAAGTAGATATAATTTATGAGAAGAACTTGCGTGCCAAGTCGAAATTCACATATCTAAGAATGATTAGATGAATATGTTGAGTTAAATAGTGAATGATATACACTAATATGAGTGTAGACTAAGCACTATGCTACAATCCGGAAGGTCGCGAGTTCAAGTCCCGATGAGGTCATTGGACTTTTATCAATTGACCCAATCCTTCCAGCCGCACTAGGCCCGGGGGTTTACTCAGCCTCTAACAGAAATGAGTACCAGGAATTAACTAAATAATTTTCGTGGGGAGTAAAGCGCGGCCGGCGCGTAAGGCTGACAAACTTACCGCCATCTTTGAGCCGATTGTCAAGGTAATGTGGGACCCGTAACGTCTCACAATCCTATGGGCCTTCACAGCCTGTTACAGGGGTATCTTTACTTTACTTTACTTTTTTATAAATAATATAACGATATTCGAATAAGTGGGAATGACAATATCATCAAAAAATTGCATGCAAAAATAATTATGAGCAAATTAAATTCCGAGTATGCATGCTACATTTCAGTTCAGAACTTTATGTGTGTTCCGTTTTCCTGTCTAAATAACAAAATATTATAAGCAAAATATATTTTATTATTTCGTGTATTTTTTTCTGATTTTCTGTATGGGCATAAAACTTAAGGAAACATACCTGTAGATGTGCATTGTGGCAGAAAAGACAGCTAAAGACAACATTTTGACGAGATAATAGTAGATAGCTGTGCAAAATTCCTTTACTTACTTACATATGGAACTGAACCCTTCTTGAGAAGCTAAATCTGCAGCTACTCAAGAATCTCCCAGCATTTTATAGAATCCGAAAGTTCATTACCGTGTTCACAAGAGCCCTCCACTGGTCCCTATCGTGAGCCAAATCAATCCAATCCATATCTATCTATCTATCTATCTATCTATCTATCTATCTATCTATCTATCCTATCTATCTAAGACCCGTTTTAATATTGTCCACCCACCTACGCCTTGGTCTTCTCAGTGGTCTCCTTCCTTCTGGCTTTCCCACCAATGTCATATAGGCATTCATTTTCTTCCACATTCGTGCTACATGCCCTGTCCACTTCATCATTCTTGACTTGATCATTCTAATTATACTTGGAGAAGAGTACAAGTTGTGAAGCTCCTCAGTGTGCAGTTTTCTCCAACCTCCTGTCAATTCATCCCTCTTCGGGCCAAATATTCTCCTCAACACCCTGTTCTCAAATACCCTCACTCTATGTTCCTCCCTTAATGTCAGAGAACCACAGGCAAAATTATAATTTTGTATATTCTAATTTTTATATTTTTGGACAGCAAACGAGAAGACAAAAGGTTCTGGACTGAATGGTGGCAAGCTTTACCCGAGTTCAGTCTCCTCTTAATTTCCTCCTCAATCACATTTTGATTTGTTTTCTTCGTCCTCAAATATCTGAACTGTGCCACATTTTCAAAACGTCTGTTCGGAATTAATTTATTAATAGCTTTATATATTTTTTTTCCTTCCCCAAGTATGAGAACGATTAAAGCAAGAATGAGGGCGGAATATATAGCACGCATAGGGCATAGAAGAAATTAGAGTAAGTGCAAAATCCTGAAAGAAAGAAGCTATTAAGAATATTTAGATGTAAATAGGATTATATTGTAGTGGTTTTTAATAAAGTCAAGTCCGGAGATCGAAACCAGATTCTTCGGTGTCAAATCTGGATCCAATGCCGGGCTCTTATGAACACGTTAACAAACCATCAGGTTCCAAAAATATGGTGAATTTCGTAACCAGTTTGTAGACTATCATCATCGTGTGTTTTGAGAAAGATCTCCTCCGTGGAATAAGATGGTGTGAATGTTTAAAGTGTCTGTTTTTTTACCCATACCACAGTTATGTTATGGAATTGTTCAGTCAATTTTAAATTGTCATGAAAACATTACAATCTTTCGTATCCCACCAGCTGAAAGGGTACTGATAACCATGTGATGCTAATTTAAAAATAATTTCTATGAAACTGATAGCAACTTTCGTTTAGGAATAAAACACGTTGCTCTTGTAATACTAATATTAATAACATACTGTAGCGTGTAGACTCGTTGGGTAACGACTTCGAAAGAACATCCGCTGCTAGGCAACAGATTCTTAGTAAGCAAGTATACGCAGCCGTTACTGAGTAACGACTCCGCAAACAAACATGTTCGCACGGAAACGATTGGAGTACAACAATGAAGGGTGTATTCTACAGCGGACCGTGCCGAGACGTTATAAGTAGAACAAATGGAACAAGAATTCAGAGTTGAGTTGTAAGGGAGTCTGTGAAGAGAAGACTTAGTCGCTGCAGTTGAAAACCAGCGGGTAACGAAGTGAGCGCTGAAGCTGAAGAATATAAGCTATTAGAAGCCGTTACCAGGGAGCGACCGGTAAAGACACAGCAGACTGAAATAAACTTAGCGTCTTGTATAGAGATTTGTAAATTGTGGAGATAGGTATGTTGCTATAATTAAGTGTAGTCACGAGTCGTGTGTTAAAGCGGTTAATAAACCCAATCTCCAATCCAAACCCCGTCTATAGTCACTCATACATGTGACAATACACTATCCACATTCACAGCTGTTGCTTGTGACACCGTCATGCTTCTTTCTTTGTGGCTTATTTTACTATGCAATCAGTACCTAGATTATGTCAGGCCAAGTTGTGGGTAAAGGTAAAAAAAGATAAATTTATCCCTGTGCTTAACTAATTAAACACTACGCATGAAGACGTATGGGGGAGTGAATGTATAAAACATTTTCTTGACCCCTGTGTTAGTTGGAGGTGAGTGGTCAGCTTCCCTCCTCTGCCGCTTTACCTCCAGGAAAGTGCCCCCTGTACACATTGGACAGGAGGCTGGGTGGACCCCAGAGCAAGGCTGGACGACGTGGAGAAGAGAAAATTCTTTCCTCCGCCGGGACTCGAACCCCAACCCCTCGGTTGTCCAGCCCGTAGCCATAGAAGAATAAGATCATGGCCAAATCGAGGTGTTATCCAGTCATTTTTCAAGAGGGAGTGAGAGAAATAGAGGAAATCACTAAGGATATCGGGCGCCCCGGCCAAGGTTCGACCCATGCAACTCCGCAGTACAAGTAGAAAGCTGTACTGCTACGTCCGTCCGCTCGGTACCATACACAGCTGTGCTACCTTTCCACTGGCTTACCAGCTCATTACAGGCCGCAGTCCCAAGGTACCAGTTCGTGAAACGGCGCAGTAAGACAAATGTCACTGCTTCAACTTGTCCAGTCCTAAAGCAACTCCTCCGCGACAGAATCCTTGAGTGCGCCCACGGGTTGCGCAACGGCCGCTTCATTTTGCGGTGCGACAGAACTGAGAAACGATTTTAAATGAAGAAATCCTTAAGTAGTGGCCGATAATGTGAACACCGTTTAACTCTTACATATCCACGCCCATTAACCTTATCAGTATTAAAACAATATATATATATAAATGAAGCTAGTATTATATAAAACGTGACGCAACAGAATGGAATGTTAGTGTAGGCGGTGTTCGCGAAATGCGAAAATGTAATATTCTTGTTTTGATTAACAGCGATATTAGTTAATCGGATGTGTAATATTTGGTAACAGTATACAGAAAGAGAGGGGCTCGTTTCAGGACATGATAAATAAAGAAGATACAAGAAAATATGGTTCTGTAGGTAGAAATAAATTACCATAATTAAGTTATAATTTTAAATGAAGAGAAAACTAAATATTTTAAAACTTAAAATTGATTCATCTTCAAATAATATTGTGTCATGAAGCCTAAAAGCCAGAATATCTGAGTGAGCGTCCATTGCTAAACAACGGCTATTAAAACACTTTTCCGAGACAGCGTATACAGAGACATGCAGTGCATAGGTAGCGACTCCTAAACAGATGTCTCCTAAGCAACGTAGACAGATGTTCCTGCACAACAGAGGAGTCGTTTCCATGACAACGGAGGTAAACGTTTATTTTCACGGCAACGGAGGGACTATCTGTTCAACTATGTGTCCCCTAGTCGGTAGCTCAAGTGGCTGTGAAACAGGGTGCGTTCATGAAAAACACAGAATCGAGAGGAAATCAGAGAAGACCGGATCAGTGGTCAGATCAGAGACGATGGGCTAGTCAGGTCCCATCGTCTGGAAGACGTGATTTCCGAGTGATTGTAATTGTAATCATAAACGAGTTATCCAATAAAACAGCTACGTCCAATCCAGAATCCACAATTGTTTGTCAAGGAACCCCGTGACTTTACGCAGCTGTTTTGCGGGTAATTTTTGTCAAATATAAAGCAACAACATTGCGACCGTAGAAAAAATATGCATTTAACTTTCAATTGAGGATGATGCTTAATGGGCCGCTGGAGCTAGTAGTATATAGACACGGTAACGGTGCGAAACTTTGAGGATACATCGCACACAATTAACTTAGAATCTTTACCAAGACCGAAGTATCTTCAAAACGAAAATACTAACAACATTATAATTCTTTGTGCTACTACTTGGTGATAAAAATAATAAATTATATAATAGAATATAATAATATAACAGTAATGAAAATATTATTATTATTATTATTATTATTATTATTATTATTATTATTAACAACAACAACAGTGAGCACTATAGTCACAATAAAATATAATGAAATATTTAGACTCGAATTTGATTCAGTTCTCTTGCTTACTGCCTACACGAGAGTCGAATTTAGTTTACTTTTTGGATTGTAGTCATTACTTAACTTTAATACTGGTATGATTAACACAAGATTTTTAGGATTTAAGTCTGCACAACTGTAAAGTAGGTTTAATGAGTTCTGCCCGCATCTGTCTAACAGGCATCCAGTGTGTCAGTGTGCGTGGGCTGATAACCGATAAATTAGAACCAAAACGTCTGTGCATTTGTTAAAACGAATGGAATTGTAAAAGCTTGATGGGCTAAACAATTGTTTTTATCGTCGTTTCTTTGATTTATATACAGAAATTTGTCAGAGAGAAATGCGAACATATGCTGTAATGTTGTTGTGGTCTGTAGGCCCGCACCTAGTTAGTTAGTTATTGGAGAGGGTGGGTTTCCCCATGCACTGAGACCTGTATTGGTCCATTGTGCTTCCCTCTATGATATTCTACCAGTCTCTGTATCCTACCGGTACTGGTGCTTACCATCAGTCCCTCCCAGCCAGCGAGTTCGGCCTCCACTGACTTGGTGGTGTCTATAATGCTTCCCCCATCTATCAGAGGCGTTAGGGACTACTGTTGGGCGGGAAACGTCCTCGTATTTGGCTCAGTGACCTCCTTTGGAGAGGTTCTTTTAAGTGCCGTAAAGCTACGACACTGGACACACGACTTAAAGTCCCTCCCGGAGGACACGTTCCCTGAATTTTTCCGCCCTTAAAAATTCCACGACCTCCTCCGGGTTTGAACCCGCGTACCACGAGTCACGATATGGGAACGTTACCTCTAGCCTACGGAGGCCGCTTAGGCCCGCACCTAACCGGGCCCTTTATAAAATTTTGAACACCTACAGCTGGTGTTTCTTGGTATTTGTTTGTTCTACAGCCTTTAAAACTCCATAGGCTATGTAGTGTTTTAAATGGAAAAATACTACGAATTATGAACAGAGAAGAACGGCCTGCAGAATATAAGGTTCGTCGATGTGTAGGATTTAAGGTTTCCCCAGCAGTGATTATGATGAGTTGTATCTTCTGGTATATAATGCCATGTAACCTGATGAATGTCAACCGACATTTCGGAGGAACATGTCCACTCCATCTTCATGGTCGAAAAATAAGCAAGAAACCAACATGAAACTCTGCTTATACCTGCTTTATGCTAGTTTCTTGCTTGACTTATTGTCCGACCCTGAAAATTGAGGCGAAATATTCTTCCGAAATGTCGGTTTATCGCCTGTTGTACCGCAGAAAACAGTTAAAAATCTGAAATCATTATAAGTTGTTCTTGCGACTGAAAATTGAACCGGAGAACTCCCGAATATTAACACCCTTTTCTTCATTTTTCCTCCATTTTCCACATTCTCATTCGTCTTTCCCTCCTCCTTCCTTTCTCTTCTCCTTTCACCAGTTTATAGTTTTTCTTTATACTTTTACTTCTTATTCCTCCACCTTCGTAATGGTCACTTTTCTTCTACTTCTGTTGCTTGCTTACAGGCATAATATCCCGAAACCTGTGGCTCCGGCTTTAGACAAAAGCAAAATCAGTCTATCGGTCACTTCTGTGTCTCTTATTCGTTTCGGTCTCCCAGTCCACTGACACGCTGCATCAGGCATTTAACAGCAACCATTATTTCTGAACGTGCTGAAATAACTGACAGATATTTATTGGTTAAATTATGGTAAGGTTCTGTGCAATATTTCTTGGAGTGAATGTAGGCTACTCTCCTGGAATGTAGAATGTATTTATTTCGAAGAACCGAAACAAGAGTTTTCTGGTATGTTTGCTTGCAGATTTCATAATTTTATTTCAAAATTATGAATATGAAACAAAATAAGCAAAACTAAATTTAAATTGTTCGAATACAATGAATTTCCCTTGGTGGCAAACGTACCAGAACGAAAAACGCCTGTGAAAATTAGCATACAAGTGCAATTTTATTATTTTTAAAAAGCCCTCTGGCTGTACTACAACAGTTCATTACCATGAAAATATGAAATGTATTTTTCATAACTTTTTATCGCATTGCTCGCTCTCGTGGTCGTTTTTTTTTCCCCATGACAACTCTAGAAGCAAATCTCTTCATGAGCTGGCTTGCATGAGACTGAATACAGAAGCAAAGTCACGCTTAGGTTGGGAGAACTGTCAATACATAAATGGCGTGCTACAAACGCTTTGTGAAAACAAAAAGAATATGTCTGCAATTCAGCTCTCACAGGGCTGTCAGTTCGTGGTTAACCATTCTAAGCACAAGTGCTTACTATAGGCAGCACTTACTTTAGCATTTTCTAATCAAGTATATTTATAAAGAAAACAGTCTTCTGGTATTTGGCACCGTGTATATATGGTGTTAACCGACGTTTCGGAGGAACGTCGGTTAACACCACATATACACGGTGCCAAATCCCAGAAGACTGCTTTCTTCATATTCACCGCCGTGAAAGCCTCAAATCTTACAAAGTATATTTATAGTTTACATGCGATTCTTACAATCGACAAAATTTAGTTTCCTATACAACATTAATCGGTTAGTCTTTGTAGTGGAGATTGTGTGCGTTTTCTGAGGGGAAATAACTGAATTTTCAGCCTGCTTTCCTAATTTTGAAAAAGTGAAAGTGGTCTTGTAAGATCACCATGCAGTCTGTTTGTCTGTGAATCTCCCACTATCAACTTTTGTATTCCTGAAAGAGCCTTCATGAAACCTGGTAAGAAGGCCCATTTCTTGGCACCTACTCCCATCTCAACGGCTTACCTCATAAATCCCTCTCATCAGTCTGTGTGTCCGTATGTGTATCCATCTACCGTTGCTAGGCAACGGCTCGCTAGATCTTTACCGTAGTAACGAATACACATGCAACAGTAGAAAAATTGTTGGACGCGTCGTCCATATCCTATCAAAGAAAAGTAGGCGATTGGTTACACTTGAAAGGATTCTGACGATGGTATGTACTGTACTTCTTTTGGCTTATTTTGGTCTTCACCCATCGTCTGGTATATAAAAGACAAAAAAACACGACGTTTCGGAGACTGGATCTGTCTCCGTCTTCAGGTGGGCTGGGTCCAGTGATTGAGACTAGCTCTTTCTAAGGGGCCAGACTGAGTAGGTTTATCCTTCACTATCCACCTGAAGACGGAGACAGATCCAGTCTCCGAAACGTCGTGTTTTTTTTTTGTCTTCTATATACCAAACGATGGGTGAAGTCCAAAATAAGCCAAAAGAAGTAGGCGATTGGTACTTCCCATAACTTCTTGTTAAGTATATGAATTTCAGGCTTAAAGGGGTTGAATAAATGAGATACATATTGGACAATACATACAAAAATACCATTTTTTGTCGACTTTAGCGATATAAATAAAACATATTATTTTAATAACACATGTCACATTTCTTGTATTTTCTGTATTAAGTTCGGTATTATGACTATTTCCAGACCGATTTGTATGAGGGATTTCCCACGGGCAGCCATTATTTATTTCTTTGTTAATTTAGCGATGCTCTCTCAACTACATACATTGCTTATCGTTGAATGTAAAGTTTATTGTGAATTGTGATTTGAGTTGGAAGTATAACGAAGAATCCTTGGGCTGTTTCAAATATTGCACAACAATTTGTCGACAACTGGGAAAGTCACGAAAATCTCCAGACATATTAGTCTTCTACAGTTCAATACCTTTAAATTTATAGTAACAAAGTGGGGAATGCCTTGTTGGTACTTGAAAGAAATTCATCATCTCTACTGGCACTGTATGTCTCCGTAACCCTCTCAAGAGAGTAGAATATAAAGCAATGCTGCTACCCCAAGAGTTGAGTCCGAAACGTCGAGATCGTAATCCACTCAAGCCAGAATAATACATAAATATCAGAATGTTTCATTTTATTATTTTATATATATGGACAAATACCGTCTTAAGTGCAACAATTTTATTGTAGTTTTTACTTCTTTTTCCTCCTCCACACTACATGTTTCGGCCCTAAATGGCCATCATCAGGTGTGTATCACTCACGTAGCTGTTACACTGCTTGTTAAAATTTAAAATCACCAGTCTTTCTAATTGTATAAAATCTTGGTTAATCTACACGCGTCGATTTGATTTTTAAATTAGCACTTTTTAAAACTTTAATTCAAGTTAAAATGTCTATAAGATCTCTGTTCTTTCTTTTTCAATTTTTTTTTAGTTAAAATTTTTTCAGGGTACATGCCCTATATCTACGGTGCTGCAGCGGCCACTTCTTGTTTTTATCGTTGTTCATGTGTTGTTCAGTGTAGGCGCTCTCTGTGTGTGTCGCTGCTTATCTTTAATACGTTTGCTCTCTCATGTATTTGTCCATATATATTGTGTGAGTGTAACAGGATGCTGAAATATAATATTATTATTTTATATTTCACTTTGCTGTTGTAGGTTTTCCTGAAGGTTCAGGCAGCAGGAATTCCTTCTTCCACATACACATTTTACTTATATTAACAACCGGAACCCAAAATGTTACATTCTAATAATCTTTGAAAATGCAACGGTGCAGCATCTCAACTGTAAATTGCGTGCTTTTTTTTTTAGCAATAACCCAAGTGTACATTTTTAATTGGTTCCGTTGCACGAAAAGTTTGTAGTGTTAATGTCCGGGCTAGAACGCCTTCAGCGCACATAGCTGGTCGACCAAGGTTACGTCACCTGGGAAACTAGACATACATGGTGATGTGCTTACAACATATCGTTCCATTTCGCCACAGAACTGCATTGCTTCCAACCGGATCGACCGGTATTTGCAGCTGAGTCCGCATGAAACATCGTCACAGCTTTGACCTTCTGGTATGTACGTCTAATGAGACAAGTGTTCTGTAATTAAACATATGCAGGTATAAACCCATAATATTGGTGATGGTATACATATTAGATGCGTTTCGGGAAAGGTAAACAGTAGAACAGCACATATTAGATTCGTCATATCTGCCCTCAAGTATCAGTCCTCGAAATGCTAAAGCGATTTCGATTAAATTCAGACCACTAAATTCTGTCAGCCGGTTTGATTATTTTAAATGCCACTTTACATGTATGTTTCAATTAAATCTGACGTATATTTTTGAACCCGTTACTAGATCCTGGTGAAATCTGACATACGGACTAGCAGCCGACAGCCGACGTACATATGCCAGCAGCGTTGATAAGATTTGTCATAAATTAGGATTCGAGATGAGGTCTTTTTCTCAGGGAAACGGGAGTGTCATTGACCGAGAGGGGAACACATTTCAGGAATGAATAAACACCATATCACCAGAACACCATTCCGTGTATTTTTCATATTCAGTAAGACGAGAAGTACAGTCATAGATGGCGTGCTTTTCTAATCCTCCTTTAAGCATCATCACACTGATTACACTTTCAGCCGTTAATACTGCCCTCAATCTCCCTGTTCCCTTCTATCACTCCTCTCCAACTTTACATGTCTACTCTCCCTGTTCACTTACTACTCACTGTAAGACATCTCTCTACTGTAACTCCCTGGGACCTCTTATATCACTCCTCTCCAACTTTACATGTCGACTCTCCCTGTTCACTTACTACTCACCGTAAGACATCTCTGTCTACTGTAACTCCCTAGGTCCTCTTATATCACGCCTCTCCAACTGACTGCGCTGTTCCGCGTCTACTTTTCAACTACTCTAACCCTTAAGTGGCCATCACTTGGAATGGGTTACGGCCGTATTCTCAAAATGGTCGCCAGTCCAGCTTCTCGGGGAGAGATGTTATCTTCAAACCTTTATTTCAGCTTTTATCGTTACAAGACGCACATTAAGTAAGGGGCCGAGCGCAATTAGGGTGACATTCCTCCTGCGAGACTCGGAATAAAAGCAAGGACTGATTTTCCAAAATATCTCTCTATAACTGATTGGAAATAACTTCTAAAGCCTACTGATGATGCTAGAGACAATGGTGGCACCGTAAGCCTAAGGAGGACTAGGTTGTGTTACAACTAGACGGTACCGGGATGGTACCTCGCCGGAGTAGCATTTCTTTCAGCTAGGATCAGTAAGTGGATTTTTATATCCGCTGTTAATTTTAAGTAAGGGACGCAGGGTTACAGACGATTGCTGTAGGAATACTCGTAATACAGTGTGTAACTTTCATTCATTTTACTTAAGAGCGTAAATGAACATGTACTTATAAATATGTTTCTTTTTTAGTTCTGTGGCAGATTTTGATGAAATGTGGTATACTGTATTTGTATTATACTGGAGATAAGAAAATCATATACAATTTTGGTCGAAAAACCTGAAAGAAAGAGACTTTAGGGAATGTGAGAACAGATGGAAGGGTAATATGCTATGAGGATTTGGACTGGATTCACGGCGCAATGCATGGACTTTGGCGGGCTCATGCAAGTAAGGCAATGGACCTTCCTTTCCGTCATATATTGAGAACTTCTTGACTATCAGAGGGAATGTTGGTTCTGAAAAAGGACTGTCCTCCCTCGGGTTACTTTATTTAAGGGAAATTTTACTGAAGGATTCAAAATAAACTTTTGCGATTAACTGCCAAGTCTTTTGACAGATTCTGCTACCGAGAAAGTAGTTTAACAATGTCTATTAAGTGAATGTATGCGTGTACCACCGAAGAGATGTCAAATCTCCGTCATTGAGCCCTTCCGTCTATCTGACGTCTGCTCAGGCTGTTTGTACAACCCAATCCTACCCTCAGATAGCAGACTTAAGGTTCGGCCACACAGAACGCGACGCACGTTACGTACGCTATGTTCGCTATACGAACAGAAAAATATGTCCCTTTATTGCCAATGTGACTGGCCACACAGACTTCCGTACGCTACGTACACTATGTTCCCTATGTTAGCTGCGTCGCAGAGTGTACACAGCGTACGTAGCATACGTAGCGAACATAGCGTAGCGCTCTGTGTGGCCGAACCTTTAGACGTACGTACTTCTTGTGCCCATTCTTGTTTATATCTATGATAAAAGAATCAGTTCCTACGATGAAGTATATGATTATTATTCTCTACAGATTCACTGCTTTAAGACAAAATATTGTGACATGTAGGCCGTTTCTAGGGATCAAATTGGCATTCTTGGAAACCAGGGCGTTGCTGCGAAATTAACACCCGTTTACATGGAGAAGTGGAGATGGATTCCTAAAGGCCAACTCAGTACAGAACGGGTTTCCGTGTCAATGAAAATTCAACAAAGGTTTCCTCGGATATCAACAAGCAACCAACATTTTCCCTGGATATCGCTAGACTATATAAGCGACCGTACAAAGTGTAATTCATTTCATTCGGCATTCATTCGTAAATGAGAAGTCATTTGTAAGTGAGTCACTATTCGTAAACCAGAAGTGAGCGTTTCGTAAATCAGAACCAAGTCAGTCACGCAGAAGAGAAGACACTCGTAGTCCAGTAAGCAATTGAGTGAGTCTTATGCAGTCATTGATTGTGAGCTGTTTCAATTAATTGTAATTAAGAGTGATTGTAAAAGAAGCTGTCAGTAAATCCAATCATCCAATCAATATTATTAGTCACGGAGTCATAACAACTGGACGATATGACTATTTTGAAAGACTCGTGGTACCGCGTACAATACCATGCTTTGTTGTCAGATTCTCTAACTTCGCCGGCAGTCGACGGTCGCTCAGTCGATATAGTTCGCTTGCAGACTAAAACCACAGAGATTTCTTTTTTCTGCTAGACTACTTCCCTGGAAACGCTTTACCTTTGTATTCCACATCGGTTATTCCTTCACGTTTTCCTCACTTCTCTCATAACCTGTATGTATACCTGTTGCTCAGCCTTCACGTTTCAGCCTACATATGATGAAATTACGGGCGAAAATCTGCAGTGCGTGAGGCGTTCTTTGTCTGTTGTGATGTTCAAGCGTACTGCAAGATTGAAAAATAGAGTATAAGTTGAAGGTATGTCTTTAAATCTTCGTTTGACACAAAGCAAATGTACAATTAACATTTCCCTGATGATAATCCTTTGGGCTTGACTGTTTTCTGTCCTTCACGTTACTTGCAGGTAAACAGGATGTATGAAGTTATGCTTAACTCTGTTCATAATCAACAAATTCAACTCCGCCCCACCTCATGTACTGTAATGTGTGGTTGACATCTTTGGCCGTGACAACTTGCCTATTTTGAAACATGTTAACACGATACGACCCTGTTCATCGCGGTCGCTTCCTGCTGGTGCTCACGTCCCACGCTCACAATATGTCAGCTCATTTGTCCCATAGTTTTTGTGACATGAACTGGCTGCTGGGCAACTTGATCCCGTCTAATGCTATGTTCACTTAGCAAGAACGCAACGGGACGGGAGACTTTGTCATCCATTGCGCAGAAAGAATACCGAGTTTCCTTCGGTTTATCCAGCCGTTTATTTCTACTGCTGTATATGGTACACTTTTGTTGTGATGATTAGATAGACACTGGATATTTCGATGTCTTTAAAAATACAGATGAATTTCAACGCGTTTAATTTATTGAGACGCCCTTGCTTCGATTCTCTTGAGAGACCACTGAAGCAAGCCTATTCATGGTACGAATAGTTTGTACTCTGTGCCAGCCTTGTTTACTGATAAAATTATCTGTTTCAATATTTACAACCATTATTTGCTTAACTGAAAGTTAGATTATCTGTCCGGTTATTCGCAAGCCATGTGTACTTAACCAAAGATCAGATTATCTGTTGCATTATATGCGACCGTTGTTTAACATACATATATATGCGTTTGGTTTTGATGAAACATGGTATATTGCACTTTTATTGTATGGGTATTACCGTATTTAAGCTTTATGCACGAGGTACGTACGGGAAAGTGAGAAGTGCATACAGAATTTTAATCGAAGAACACAAATTAGATGCCATGCAATTTGCTTCATTATTTTCAAGTCATATTTAATCAACTACGAATCAGGTTATTTCTTGTATAATCGGCAATCTTTCTTTAATAAACCAAAAGCAATATTTCCTGTTTCATGGTTTATCTCATATACTTAATTGATACAACCGGTTCTATTTTGAGTTACCATATTAGTTCTAGTATAAGGCGACTTTTTGTTTTATGTTGTTTCTTAGAAGAGAGAGTCTCCTTATTTTCGGGTCCTTAAAACTAAGTATAATATGCTTATTTTTGCTTGCAACCCTCAGAACTAAATGACATTTTCGATTAAAAATTATTCTGATTTTAATTTTGGAGAAAGTAAGAGGTTACCTTATGTTCGGGCTTATATGGATGGTATATGACATTCAGACGAACACAGAGAAGTGTCCCTAAGCATTCGACAGCTACAAGAGCTCAGACGTTGCCTACCTCAACTGTTTTAGCAATTCATGTTTATTGGATTTCGCGGCTGGAGTTTAATATATGACTTCG
The DNA here is from genome assembly GCF_002891405.2 of Cryptotermes secundus. NCBI lineage: Eukaryota > Metazoa > Arthropoda > Insecta > Blattodea > Kalotermitidae > Cryptotermes > Cryptotermes secundus. The sequence continues at coordinate 162,707 of NW_019737432.1, forward strand.
GTGTTTGGGAATAAGCCGTATAGGATGTTGAAGATTTTCCAGCGTTTCAACAAACATTGCATTTGCCACCTTCAGGGTTAATGTATTTTGAAGGCTTCGAAGCTCTTATATAGATATGATACTGGGCGGTGAGAGAAATTTCATGCCTACTTGGTCACCAAAATCCCTTTCACTTCTATTCCCCAGCCACTTGTTCGCCCCGTGTTGGGCTGCATCCGTCCCGTCAGTGGCATCCAGTCACACCTTCACCTCCCACTCTTCGCCCTCCAAACCCTTCTCTAAAACACTAACTCTGCAAATGCTAATTGCAGTGTTTGCCGAAACGCTGGAAATCTTTCACCATTTTACTTTGTATAGTCTCCAATGCCAAATTGATACTTGTTCATAGCAATGCCGAGGAAGCTAAGAAAACCCCAAATTTCGTTTCCATATCCGTCAAACAGATTGGCATTAGACGTATTTCATTGGCCCGTGTGATTCGTAAGGCGATCTTGGTGAAGATGTGATCAGCGGTATCAGTGTGCTTTATGCATTTCATGGTAATTGCTCGCGTAGTTGATACATGCTTTATGAAACAGCCAGTTGACGGCATAAGAGCACAAAGTAACAATGTATCCCTTCATTTTTCTCCTGCCCCTCTTTCAGTTCCTTCCTGCTCCTTCTTTCGCCATATTCTCCTCCTCTGTCGTCATTTCTTTGAACTTCCGACTTTAACCCTTTCCATTCTTTCATTTGTCTCGTTCGTCATTTCTCAATCAATTTGCTTTATATCAGTAATCTTTGTGAATAGCAGTTGACAGTGTTTTAAGATGCATATGATTATTAAGGGAGTCAATTCTAGGGCTCTAATCCTATCCAAGACATATGTTCTCTTTTTGCAATTTACTTTATGTCGCTGTCAGTATCCGTAGACAGTGTGGCGTCGGATCGTGTGGTCGTGAACGAAAAATTTTAAAGGATTTGTATGCAAGCGGTTTCAGCATCCGCGAGGTACTGTACTGAAATTGGGCTGGAAGGACTGAGGAAGACGACCAAAGAATTCAGTCAGAATAACTGGTGGTCCAACCGAGATTGGAAGCAAGCACCGACCGAATACAAATGTAGAGCAATGTCACTTCACCACGCTGCTCGGTGACATGGATGGTGTTCATTTCCTGCCTCGGCAAGTTTCCTTTTCATCACCAAAATCTCCCTGATTCAGTGTTTCCGCCATGGGACAGTGCTTCCCCTGCAACCTGTGACTACTGATAAGAGATTCCCAGCTCTGAGCGAATTCTGCTTATTCAGAAACCCGCTCAGAGAGAAAGAGTAGGAATAATATTTTAATTTTTTCAGTGCCCCTAACAGCAAGAATACCAAGGTCCTCTTTATATTAATCACTCAGAAGGAACTGTTACCTCCACTCAACTTGACATGTAGGTAGAGTTATATTCATTGCGTCTGTGACCAGCAAAGGAGTCGTATGTAACCTTTTGCAGAGACGTCTGCAAAGATGCCCTCTTTCAGTTGGCCACGAAAGTCTATGTTCATCTGTTTCCAGTACGATCACGACAGTCGGTATTTGCTTAGATGTATTTTTAAGACTGTAAGGCGCATTAGCAATCACGGTAAGGTACGATCTGAAAGTGGACAGCACACAAGGCGCATTAGCAATCACGGACAGGTACGATCTGAAAGTGGAGAGCACACAAGGCGCATTAGCAATCGCGTAAGGTACGATCTGAAAGTGGACAGCACACAAGGCGCATTAGCAATCACGGTAAGGTACGATCTGAAACTGGAGAACAACCACGTCGCTAACAAGAAAATTGTCCACGCTATGAACATACAGATTGCATACACTACAGGCGTGTGAGACTGAGATGCTCATGGCAGCGAATTTAAGTTTACCATGTTCTGTGGTGTGACATCATGTAGTTTGGTAGGTTGCCTCTGACTTTAGGGTAAAAAAAAAAGTAAAGCTATCCCTGTAACAGGCCGTGGATGGCCCATAGTGTTATGAGACGCTGAGGCTCATAGATGGCGGTGAGGTTGTCAGCCTTATGCGCCGGCTGCCCTTTACCCTACGTGAAGATTCATGGTCCTCATTTCTGATAGAGGCTTCATTTTAATATCTTTCCATGTAAGACCCAGTCAATTAGTAAACCATGATGTAATTTTATTGTATTATTATAAAGTGTTCTGACAATTATGCAGTGTTATTTGCTACGTAATAATATATGGAAATATTTTTTCAGGTGATAATGTTAAACGTAATCTATATCAGTAATGCATCCACTCTAAGCTATGTGACTTTTTTTTTGCGGTTATTGTACAGGTAAATCAAGAGTAAATACTCAAAATTTGCTTCCCAATTCCTTTTAACGCCCACAAGAAAAATTCCTTCTGCTAACAATTGGGTGGACCGAGAACAACGCTTCGTGTGTTCTTTTGAAGTCATCTACGAAACCTACGCCCTAATAATCCATCTCTAAAGGCGACCTGCCATCGCAGACAAATTAAGTAGTTGTACTTACTTGAATAAGGAGGTGTGACAGATTGAAGCATATAAGGCACAATGGCCACCCATTTCTGGAATGTAAATTCAACGTCCAACCGTAGTCTAACCCTTTTACGGAAGTGCCTGGAGAAACACAATGCTGACTGTATTCATCCCCCCAATTGCCTTTTTTCTAATATCCATTATGTACCTTATAGCAAAATGGGTATGTAATTTTTTCTTTCCTCTTCGCTCCCATTTTGGAGCATAGGGCTGATTTCTAAGTTTCATTGATCAATTTACAGACGGTAGGACTCCTTGGGCGGGTGATCAGCTCGTCGTAAGGCCTCCACCTACACAAAGGACAATACAAACACAGAATAAACGCATACACACACCAAATATCCATACCCTGAGTGAGGTTAGAACCCACGATCCGGCTTCTGAGCGAGCGAAGACAGTGCATGCCTTAGACCGGTAGACTACCGTGACCGGCGACTATGTACGGTAATAGCAGTTAAGTTGTATACGAGTACATAGGCCTACACAGATTTTTGCATTCTGCTGTTCTTTTGTCCGGTAAATCAGTAGGTCTGAAAACCCCTAGTTCACACTTCACAGTACATGAAACGAATAATTTCTTTAAACTAAAGTATATCCCATCTTTCTTATTCTAAGTGGAAGATTTTGCTACAGCCTTGTCCTGCTTACAGGACTGCGCTCAACAGAAAAGTAGATAATTGCACCCTTCTGTCGCCAATTTAAATTAAAAATAATTAAGCTATTTAGAATCCTTTCTCGCCTATGACAGGAAATATTCACCATATTACTTAAAGTGCTACATTTTTTATTGCTAGTGGGGTGGGACTAAGTCAATTGCACTGCGGCCACTTCTGGCCTATTGTACCAGCCCCAGATGATAGATGAGGGTGACTGTGGAGCAATTTGGTGGAATGAAGATTGGCTGGGGAAACCGAAGTACTCGGAGAAAACCTGTCCCAGCGCCACTTTGTCCACCACAAGTCCCACTTGACCAGACCCGGGATCGAACTCGGGGCGCCGAGGTGGGAAGCCAGCGACTAACCGCTTGAGCTATGGCGCGGCCAAACTACCCCATTAGTATGCCGTTGATACTAAGGTGACATATGCCAGAAGGGGCCGCAGTACAAGGGACTTAGTCCCACCCCACTAGCAATAAAAAAAAATTGTGACACACAATACAAGATGATGTTTGAAGACATCGGCGAATTTATCTGGCAGTGGAGAATAACTCCCATTTCACAAAGAGATTCTTTATTTTGTTACAAATTTTTCGATCCATTTTGTCATAGATGATCCTACAATCCATTTAGTGTTTAAAAAATCCTACATATGGTCGTTTATAATATCAGGACCGCAACGCATGGAAAGGCTGTGTCGAGAAGACACACACACATGAACTTAAACATTTCCAAAAATTGGGAACATTATCATATCAAATTTTGAATTATCTTGAGTACTTGTTTTGCTTCCTTCCCCGCAGCCATGAGTTTTGTGCTCATGCAAGATAACACTAATATGTATGCCATTTTATTAAAACAAAAACAAAAACAAACACCGTGGCTTTAGTCCGCAAGCGAACTATATCAACCGAGCGACCGCCGCTTGTCGGCGAAGTTAGTGCCAGCTCTAGCGGATAGAGGGTGTCCCGTGATCAGCACAGCGAATCCCCACGGCCTTTGCAATTTTATTTTTGAAGCAAAATCAGGTTAATATTTGTGTCGACAACTTGCATTTCGTGCTCGCCATTACTAAAATAATGATTTCGTATTTCTCAGTGTGTAGAAAATTTCATTTCCACAAAGTCTACCCCGTGGGTCAATGATAACGAACACGTGTATTTTAGCGGATGTTTTTATCTGTGATTAAAGGCGCAGTTTCGTGAGAACCATTTCAGATACTAAACAGTTCGAGAAGAAACACTATTAAGAATGTTTAACTCAGATGCAGTAAAAAAATCGGATATCTCACTTATATCAAGAAAGCAGTCGTCTGGGATGTGGCACCGTGTAGATGTGCTGTTAACCGACGTTTCGGAGGAACGTCTGCTTGTACCGGTTCTCACGGTCTCTTCGCTTGCGGATTTCTTATTTTTCCTTCTACCCTGAATATGGAGGCGATACGTTCCTCCGAAACGTCGGTTAACACAACATCTACACGGTGCCACATCCAAGAAGACTGCTTTCTTCATAGTCACCGCCGTGTAAACCTCAAATCTTACATC